>NW_026608375.1:0-72657 GCF_029499605.1 Hyla sarda
GTTGGAGGACTGTGATCCATGAGGGTCCTGGGGTTGGAGGACTGTGATCCTTGGGGACCCTGGGGTTGGAGGACTGTGATCCCTGGGGGTCCTGGGGTTGGAGGACTGTGATCCCTGGGGTCCTGGGGTTGGAGGACTGTGATCCATGGGGTTCCTAGGGTTAAAGGACTGTGATCCATGGGGGTCCTGGGGTTGGAGAACTTTGATCCATGGGGGTACTGGGGTTGGAGGACTGTGATCCATGGGGGTCCTGGGGTTGGAGGACTGTGATCCACGGTGGTCCTGGGGTTTGAGGACTGTGATCCATGGGGGTCCTGGGGTTGGAGGACTGTGATCCATGGGGGTCCTGGGGTTGGAGGACTGTGATTCATGGGGGTCCTGGGATGGAGGACTGTGTTCCATGGGAGTCCTGGGGTTGGAGGACTGTGATCCATGGGGGTCCTGGGGTTGGAGGACTGTGATCCATGGGGGTCCTGGGTTGGAGGACTGTGATCCATGGGGGTCCTGGGGTTGGAGGACTGTGATCCATGGGGTTCCTTTCATTGGAGGACTGTGATCTATGGGTTCCTGGGGTTGGAGGACTGTGATCCCTGGGGGTCCTGGGGTTGGAGGACTGTGATCCCTGGGGGTCCTGGGGTTGGAGGACTGTGATCCATGAGGGTCCTGGGGTTGGAGGAC
The DNA here is from genome assembly GCF_029499605.1 of Hyla sarda. NCBI lineage: Eukaryota > Metazoa > Chordata > Amphibia > Anura > Hylidae > Hyla > Hyla sarda. The sequence continues at coordinate 679 of NW_026608375.1, forward strand.
TGTGATCCATGGGGGTCCTGATGTTGGAGGACTGTGATCCATGGGGGTCCTGGGGTTGGAGGACTGTGATCCATGGGGGTCCTGGGGTTGGTGGACTGTGTCTATGGGTTCCTGGGGTTGGAGGACTGTGGTCCATGGGGTTCCTGGGATTGAAGGACTGTGATCCATGGGGGTGCTAGGATTGGAGGACTGTGGTCCATGGGGTTCCTGGGGTTGAAGGACTGTGATCCATGGGGGTCCTAGGGTTGGAGGACTGTGATCCTTGGGGGTCCTGGGGTTGGAGTACTGTGATTCATGGAGGTCCTGGGGTTGGAGGACTGTGATCCCTGGCGGTCCTGGGGTTGGAGGCATGTGATCCATGGGGGTCCTGGGGTTGGAGGACTGTGATCCATGGGGGTCCTGGGGTTGGAGGACTGTGATCCATGGGTGTCCTGGGGTTGGAGGACTGTGATCCATGGGGGTCCTGGGGTTGGAGGACTGTGATCCATGGGGGTCCTGGGGTTGGAGTACTGTGATTCATGGAGGTCCTGGGGTTGGAGGACTGTGATCCATTGGGGTCCTGGGGTTGGAGGACTGTGATCCCTGGGGGTCCTGGGGTTGGAGGACTGTGATCCATGTGGGTCCTGGGGTTGGAGGACTGTGATCCATGGGGGTCCTGGGGTTGGAGGACTGTGATCCATGGGGGTCCTGGGGTTGGAGGACTGTGATCCATGGGGGTCCCGGGGTTGGAGTACTGTGATCCATGGGGGTCCTGGGGTTGGAAGGATGTTATCCATGTGGGTCCTGGGGTTGGAGAACTGTGATCCATGGGGGTCCTCGGGTTGGAGGACTGTGATCCATGAGGGTCCTGGGGTTGGAGGACTGTGATCCATGGGGTTCCTGGGGTTGGAGGACCTTGATCCTTGGGGGCCCTGGGGTTGGAGGACTGTGATCCCTGGGGTCCTGGGGTTGGAGGACTGTGATCCCTGGGGTCCTGGGGTTGGAGGACTGTGATCCATGGGGTTCCTGGGGTTAAAGGACTGTGATCCATGGGGGTCCTGGGGTTGGAGGACTTTGATCCATGGGGGTCCTGGGGTTGGAGGACTGTGATCCATGGGGGTCCTGGGGTTGGAGGACTGTGATCCACGGGGGTCCTGGGGTTTGAGGACTGTGATCCATGGGGGTCCTGGGGTTGGAGGACTGTGATCCATGGGGGTCCTGGGGTTGGAGGACTGTGATCCATGGGGGTCCTGGGGTTGGAGGAATGTGATCCACGGGGGTCCTGGGGTTAGAGGACTGTGATCCATGGGGGTCCTGGGGTTGGAGGACTGTGATCCATGGGGGTCCTGGGTTGGAGGACTGTGATCCATGGGGATCCTGGGGTTTGAGGACTGTGATCCATGGGAGTCCTGGGGTTGGAGGACTGTGATCCATGGGAGTCCTGGGGTTGGAGGACTGTGATCCATGGGGTTCCTGGGGTTGGAGGACTGTGATCCATGGGGGTCCTGGGGTTGGAGGACTGTGATCCATGGGGGTCCTGGGGTTGGAGGACTGTGATCCACGGGGGTCCTGGGGTTGGAGGACTGTGAACCATGGGGTTCCTGGGGTTGGAGGACTGTGATCCATGGGGGTCCTGGGGTTGGAGGACTTTGATCCATCGGGGTCCTGGGGTTGGAGGACTGTGATCCATGGGGGTCCTGGGGTTGGAGGACTGTGATCCACGGGGGTCCTGGGGTTGGAGGACTGTAATCCATGGGAGTCCTGGGGTTGGAGGACTGTGATCCATGGGAATCCTGGGGTTGGAGGACTTTGATCCATGGGGGTCCTAGGGTTGGAGGACTGTAATCCACTGGGTTCCTGGTGTTGAAGGACTGTGATCCATGGGGTTTTTTCGTTGGAGGACTGTGATCCATGGGGGTCCTGGGGTTGGAGGACTGTGATCCCTGGGGGTCCCGGGGTTGGAGGACTGTGATCCATGAGGGTCCAGGGGTTGGAGGTCTGTGATTCATGGGGGTCCTGATGTTGGAGGACTGTGATCCATGGGGTTCCTTTCGTTGGAGGACTGTGATCTATGGGTTCCTGGGGTTGGAGGACTGTGATCCCTGGGGGTCCTGGGGTTGGAGGACTGTGATCCCTGGGGGTCCTGGGGTTGGAGGACTGTGATCCATGAGGGTCCTGGGGTTGGAGGACTGTGATCCATGGGGGTCCTGATGTTGGAGGACTGTGATCCATGGGGGTCCTGGGGTTGGAGGACTGTGATCCATGGGGGTCCTGGGGTTGGTGGACTGTGTCTATGGGTTCCTGGGGTTGGAGGACTGTGGTCCATGGGGTTCCTGGGATTGAAGGACTGTGATCCATGGGGGTGCTAGGGTTGGAGGACTGTGGTCCATGGGGTTCCTGGGGTTGAAGGACTGTGATCCATGGGGGTCCTAGCGTTGGAGGACTGTGATCCTTGGGGGTCCTGGGGTTGGAGTACTGTGATTCATTGAGGTCCTGGGGTTGGAGGACTGTGATCCATGGGGGTCCTGGGGTTGGAGGACTGTGATCCCTGGCGGTCCTGGGGTTGGAGGACTGTGATCCATGGGGGTCCTGGGGTTGGAGGACTGTGATCCATGGGGGTCCTGGGGTTGGAGGACTGTGATCCATGGGGGTCCTGGGGTTGGAGGACTGTGATCCATGGGGGTCCTGGGGTTGGAAGACTGTGATCCATGGGGGTCCTGGGGTTGGAGGACTGTGATCCATGGGGGTCCTGGGGTTGGAGGGATGTGATCCATGTGGGTCCTGGGGTTGGAGAACTGTGATCCATGGGGGTCCTCGGGTTCGAGGACTGTGATCCATGAGGGTCCTGGGGTTGGAGGACTGTGATCCATGGGGGTCCTGGGGTTGGAGGACTGTGATCCATGGGGGTCCTGGGGTTAGATGACTGTGATCCCATGGGTCCTGGGGTTGGAGGACTGTGATCCATGAGGGTCCTGGGGTTGGAGGACTGTGATCCTTGGGGACCCTGGGGTTGGAGGACTGTGATCCCTGGGGGTCCTGGGGTTGGAGGACTGTGATCCATGGGGTCCTGGGGTTGGAGGACTGTGATCCATGGGGTTCCTGGGGTTAAAGGACTGTGATCTATGGGGGTCCTGGGGTTGGGGAACTTTGATCCATGGGGGTCCTGGGGTTGGAGGACTGTGATCCATGGGGGTCCTGGGGTTGGAGGACTGTGATCCACGGTGGTCCTGGGGTTTGAGGACTGTGATCCATGGGGGTCCTGGGGTTGGAGGACTGTGATCCATGGGGGTCCTGGGGTTGGAGGACTGTGATTCATGGGGGTCCTGGGATGGAGGACTGTGTTCCATGGGGGTCCTGGGGTTGAAGGACTTTGATCCATGGGGGTCCTGGGGTTGGAGGACTGTGATTCATGGGGGTCCTGGGATGGAGGACTGTGTTCCATGGGGGTCCTGTGGTTGGAGGACTGTGATCCATGGGGGGTCCTGGGTTGGAGGACTGTGATCCATGAAGGTCCTGGGGTTGGAGGACTTTTATCCCTGGGGGTCCTGGGGTTGGAGGACTGTGATCCATGGGGTTTCTTTCGTTGGAGGACTGTGATCTATGGGTTCCTGGGGTTGGAGGACTGTGATCCCTGGGGGTCCTGGGGTTGGAGGACTGTGATCCCTGGGGATCCTGGGGTTGGAGGACTGTGATCCATGGGGGTCCTGATGTTGGAGGACTGTGATCCATGGGGGTCCTGGGGTTGGAGGACTGTGATCCATGGGGGTCCTGGGGTTGATGGACTGTGTCTATGGGTTCCTGGGGTTGGAGGACTGTGGTCCATGGGGTTCCTGGGATTGAAGGACTGTGATCCATGGGGGTGCTAGGGTTGGAGGACTGTGATCCATGGGGGTCCTGGGGTTGGAGGACTGTGATCCATGGGGGTCCTGGGGTTGGAGGACTGTGATCCATGGGGGTCCTGGGGTTGGAGGACTGTGATCCATGGGGGTCCTGGGGTTGGAGGACTGTGATCCATGGGGGTCCTGGGGTTGGAGGACTGTGATCCATGGGGGTCCTGGGGTTGGAGGGATGTGATCCATGTGGGTCCTGGGGTTGGAGAACTGTGATCCATGGGGGTCCTCGGGTTGGAGGACTGTGATCCATGAGGGTCCTGGGGTTGGAGGACTGTGATCCATGGGGGTCCTGGGGTTGGAGGACTGTGATCCATGGGGGTCCTGGGGTTGGAGGACTGTGATCCACGGGGGTCCTGGGGTTGGAGGACTGTGAACCATGGGGGTCCTGAGGTTGGAGGACTGTAATCCACGGGGTTCCTGGCTTTGAAGGACTGTGATCCATGGGGTTTTTTCGTTGGAGGACTGTGATCCCTGGGGGTCCTCGGGTTGGAGGACTGTGATCCCTGGGGGTCCCGGGGTTGGAGGACTGTGATCCATGAGGGTCCTGGGGTTGGAGGTCTGTGATTCATGGGGGTCCTGATGTTGGAGGACTGTGATCCATGGGGTTCCTTTTGTTGGAGGACTGTAATCTATGGGTTCCTGGGGTTGGAGGAATGTGATCCCTGGGGGTCCTGGGGTTGGAGGACTGTGATCCCTGGGGGTCCTGGGGTTGGAGGACTGTGATCCATGAGGGTCCTGGGGTTGGAGGACTGTGATCCATGGGGGTCCTGATGTTGGAGGACTGTGATCCATGGGGGTCCTGGGGTTGGAGGACTGTGATCCATGGGGGTCCTGGGGTTGGTGGACTGTGTCTATGGGTTCCTGGGGTTGGAGGACTGTGGTCCATGGGGTTCCTGGGATTGAAGGACTGTGATCCATGGGGGTCCTAGGGTTGGAGGACTGTGATCCTTGGGGGTCCTGGGGTTGGAGTACTGTGATTCATGGAGGTCCTGGGGTTGGAGGACTGTGGTCCATGGGGTTCCTGGGGTTGAAGGACTGTGATCCATGGGGGTCCTAGGGTTGGAGGACTGTGATCCTTGGGGGTCCTGGGGTTGGAGTACTGTGATTCATGGAGGTCCTGGGGTTGGAGGACTGTGATCCATGGGGGTCCTGGGGTTGGAGGACTGTGATCCATGGGGGTCCTCGGGTTGGAGGACTGTTATCCATGGGGGTCCTGGGGTTGGAGGACTGTGATCCATGGGGGTCCTGGGGTTAGATGACTGTGATCCCATGGGTCCTGGGGTTGGAGGACTGTGATCCATGAGGGTCCTGGGGTTGGAGGACTGTGATCCTTGGGGACCCTGGGGTTGGAGGACTGTGATCCCTGGGGGTCCTGGGGTTGGAGGACTCTGATCCCTGGGGTCCTGGGGTTGGAGGACTGTGATCCATGGGGTTCCTGGGGTTAAAGGACTGTGATCCATGGGGGTCCTGGGGTTGGAGAACTTTGATCCATGGGGGTACTGGGGTTGGAGGACTGTGATCCATGGGGGTCCTGGGGTTGGAGGACTGTGATCCACGGTGGTCCTGGGGTTTGAGGACTGTGATCCATGGGGGTCCTGGGGTTGGAGGACTGTGATCCATGGGGGTCCTGGGGTTGGAGGACTGTGATTCATGGGGGTCCTGGGATGGAGGACTGTGTTCCATGGGAGTCCTGGGGTTGGAGGACTGTGATCCATGGGGGTCCTGGGGTTGGAGGACTGTGATCCATGGGGGTCCTGGGTTGGAGGACTGTGATCCATGGGGGTCCTGGGGTTGGAGGACTTTGATCCCTGGGGGTCCTGGGGTTGGAGGACTGTGATCCATGGGGTTCCTTTCATTGGAGGACTGTGATCTATGGGTTCCTGGGGTTGGAGGACTGTGATCCCTGGGGGTCCTGGGGTTGGAGGACTGTGATCCCTGGGGGTCCTGGGGTTGGAGGACTGTGATCCATGAGGGTCCTGGGGTTGGAGGACTGTGATCCATGGGGTTCCTGATGTTGGAGGACTGTGATCCATGGGGGTCCTGGGGTTGGAGGACTGTGATCCATGGGGGTCCTGGGGTTGGTGGACTGTGTCTATGGGTTCCTGGGGTTGGAGGACTGTGGTCCATGGGGTTCCTGGGATTGAAGGACTGTGATCCATGGGGGTGCTAGGATTGGAGGACTGTGGTCCATGGGGTTCCTGGGGTTGAAGGACTGTGATCCATGGGGGTCCTAGGGTTGGAGGACTGTGATCCTTGGGAGTCCTGGGGTTGGAGTACTGTGATTCATGGAGGTCCTGGGGTTGGAGGACTGTGATCCATGGGTGTCCTGGGGTTGGAGGACTGTGATCCATGGGGGTCCTGGGGTTGGAGGACTGTGATCCATGGGGGTCCTGGGGTTGGAGTACTGTGATTCATGGAGGTCCTGGGGTTGGAGGACTGTGATCCATGGGGGTCCTGGGGTTGGAGGACTGTGATCCCTGGGGGTCCTGGGGTTGGAGGACTGTGATCCATGTGGGTCCTGGGGTTGGAGGACTGTGATCCATGGGGGTCCTGGGGTTGGAGGACTGTGATCCATGGGGGTCCTGGGGTTGGAGGACTGTGATCCATGGGGGTCCTGGGGTTGGAGGACTGTGATCCATGGGGGTCCCGGGGTTGGAGTACTGTGATCCATGGGGGTCCTGGGGTTGGAGGGATGTTATCCATGTGGGTCCTGGGGTTGGAGAACTGTGATCCATGGGGGTCCTCGGGTTGGAGGACTGTGATCCATAAGGGTCCTGGGGTTGGAGGACTGTGATCCATGGGGTTCCTGGGGTTGGAGGACTGTGATCCTTGGGGGCCCTGGGGTTGGAGGACTGTGATCCCTGGGGTCCTGGGGTTGGAGGACTGTGATCCCTGGGGTCCTCGGGTTGGAGGACTGTGATCCATGGGGTTCCTGGGCTTAAAGGACTGTGATCCATGGGGGTCCTGGGGTTGGAGGACTTTGATCCATGGGGGTCCTGGGGTTGGAGGACTGTGATCCATGGGGGTCCTGGGGTTGGAGGACTGTGATCCACGGGGGTCCTGGGGTTTGAGGACTGTGATCCATGGGGGTCCTGGGGTTGGAGGACTGTGATCCATGGGGGTCCTGGGGTTGGAGGACTGTGATCCATGGGGGTCCTGGGGTTGGAGGACTGTGATCCACGGGGGTCCTGGGGTTAGAGGACTGTGATCCATGGGGGTCCTGGGGTTGGAGGACTGTGATCCATGGGGGTCCTGGGTTGGAGGACTGTGATCCATGGGGATCCTGGGGTTTGAGGACTGTGATCCATGGGAGTCCTGGGGTTGGAGGACTGTGATCCATGGGAGTCCTGGGGTTGGAGGACTGTGATCCATGGGGGTCCTGGGGTTGATGGACTGTGTCTATGGGTTCCTGGGGTTGGAGGACTGTGGTCCATGGGGTTCCTGGGATTGAAGGACTGTGATCCATGGGGGTGCTAGGGTTGGAGGACTGTGATCCATGGGGGTCCTGGGGTTGGAGGACTGTGATCCATGGGGGTCCTGGGGTTGGAGGACTGTGATCCATGGGGGTCCTGGGGTTGGAGGACTGTGATCCATGGGGGTCCTGGGGTTGGAGGACTGTGATCCATGGGGGTCCTGGGGTTGGAGGACTGTGATCCATGGGGGTCCTGGGGTTGGAGGGATGTGATCCATGTGGGTCCTGGGGTTGGAGAACTGTGATCCATGGGGGTCCTCGGGTTGGAGGACTGTGATCCATGAGGGTCCTGGGGTTGGAGGACTGTGATCCATGGGGGTCCTGGGGTTGGAGGACTGTGATCCATGGGGGTCCTGGGGTTGGAGGACTGTGACCCACGGGGGTCCTGGGGTTGGAGGACTGTGAACCATGGGGGTCCTGAGGTTGGAGGACTGTAATCCACGGGGTTCCTGGCTTTGAAGGACTGTGATCCATGGGGTTTTTTCGTTGGAGGACTGTGATCCCTGGGGGTCCTCGGGTTGGAGGACTGTGATCCCTGGGGGTCCCGGGGTTGGAGGACTGTGATCCATGAGGGTCCTGGGGTTGGAGGTCTGTGATTCATGGGGGTCCTGATGTTGGAGGACTGTGATCCATGGGGTTCCTTTTGTTGGAGGACTGTAATCTATGGGTTCCTGGGGTTGGAGGAATGTGATCCCTGGGGGTCCTGGGGTTGGAGGACTGTGATCCCTGGGGGTCCTGGGGTTGGAGGACTGTGATCCATGAGGGTCCTGGGGTTGGAGGACTGTGATCCATGGGGGTCCTGATGTTGGAGGACTGTGATCCATGGGGGTCCTTGGGTTGGAGGACTGTGATCCATGGGGGTCCTGGGGTTGGTGGACTGTGTCTATGGGTTCCTGGGGTTGGAGGACTGTGGTCCATGGGGTTCCTGGGATTGAAGGACTGTGATCCATGGGGGTCCTAGGGTTGGAGGACTGTGATCCTTGGGGGTCCTGGGGTTGGAGTACTGTGATTCATGGAGGTCCTGGGGTTGGAGGACTGTGGTCCATGGGGTTCCTGGGGTTGAAGGACTGTGATCCATGGGGGTCCTAGGGTTGGAGGACTGTGATCCTTGGGGGTCCTGGGGTTGGAGTACTGTGATTCATGGAGGTCCTGGGGTTGGAGGACTGTGATCCATGGGGGTCCTGGGGTTGGAGGGATGTGATCCATGTGGGTCCTGGGGTTGGAGAACTGTGATCCATGGGGGTCCTCGGGTTGGAGGACTGTTATCCATGGGGGTCCTGGGGTTGGAGGACTGTGATCCATGGGGGTCCTGGGGTTAGATGACTGTGATCCCATGGGTCCTGGGGTTGGAGGACTGTGATCCATGAGGGTCCTGGGGTTGGAGGACTGTGATCCTTGGGGACCCTGGGGTTGGAGGACTGTGATCCCTGGGGGTCCTGGGGTTGGAGGACTCTGATCCCTGGGGTCCTGGGGTTGGAGGACTGTGATCCATGGGGTTCCTGGGGTTAAAGGACTGTGATCCATGGGGGTCCTGGGGTTGGAGAACTTTGATCCATGGGGGTACTGGGGTTGGAGGACTGTGATCCATGGGGGTCCTGGGGTTGGAGGACTGTGATCCACGGTGGTCCTGGGGTTTGAGGACTGTGATCCATGGGGGTCCTGGGGTTGGAGGACTGTGATCCATGGGGGTCCTGGGGTTGGAGGACTGTGATTCATGGGGGTCCTGGGATGGAGGACTGTGTTCCATGGGAGTCCTGGGGTTGGAGGACTGTGATCCATGGGGGTCCTGGGGTTGGAGGACTGTGATCCATGGGGGTCCTGGGTTGGAGGACTGTGATCCATGGGGGTCCTGGGGTTGGAGGACTTTGATTCCTGGGGGTCCTGGGGTTGGAGGACTGTGATCCATGGGGTTCCTTTCATTGGAGGACTGTGATCTATGGGTTCCTGGGGTTGGAGGACTGTGATCCCTGGGGGTCCTGGGGTTGGAGGACTGTGATCCCTGGGGGTCCTGGGGTTGGAGGACTGTGATCCATGAGGGTCCTGGGGTTGGAGGACTGTGATCCATGGGGTTCCTGATGTTGGAGGACTGTGATCCATGGGGGTCCTGGGGTTGGAGGACTGTGATCCATGGGGGTCCTGGGGTTGGTGGACTGTGTCTATGGGTTCCTGGGGTTGGAGGACTGTGGTCCATGGGGTTCCTGGGATTGAAGGACTGTGATCCATGGGGGTGCTAGGATTGGAGGACTGTGGTCCATGGGGTTCCTGGGGTTGAAGGACTGTGATCCATGGGGGTCCTAGGGTTGGAGGACTGTGATCCTTGGGAGTCCTGGGGTTGGAGTACTGTGATTCATGGAGGTCCTGGGGTTGGAGGACTGTGATCCATGGGTGTCCTGGGGTTGGAGGACTGTGATCCATGGGGGTCCTGGGGTTGGAGGACTGTGATCCATGGGGGTCCTGGGGTTGGAGTACTGTGATTCATGGAGGTCCTGGGGTTGGAGGACTGTGATCCATGGGGGTCCTGGGGTTGGAGGACTGTGATCCCTGGGGGTCCTGGGGTTGGAGGACTGTGATCCATGTGGGTCCTGGGGTTGGAGGACTGTGATCCATGGGGGTCCTGGGGTTGGAGGACTGTGATCCATGGGGGTCCTGGGGTTGGAGGACTGTGATCCATGGGGGTCCTGGGGTTGGAGGACTGTGATCCATGGGGGTCCCGGGGTTGGAGTACTGTGATCCATGGGGGTCCTGGGGTTGGAGGGATGTTATCCATGTGGGTCCTGGGGTTGGAGAACTGTGATCCATGGGGGTCCTCGGGTTGGAGGACTGTGATCCATAAGGGTCCTGGGGTTGGAGGACTGTGATCCATGGGGTTCCTGGGGTTGGAGGACTGTGATCCTTGGGGGCCCTGGGGTTGGAGGACTGTGATCCCTGGGGTCCTGGGGTTGGAGGACTGTGATCCCTGGGGTCCTGGGGTTGGAGGACTGTGATCCATGGGGTTCCTGGGCTTAAAGGACTGTGATCCATGGGGGTCCTGGGGTTGGAGGACTTTGATCCATGGGGGTCCTGGGGTTGGAGGACTGTGATCCATGGGGGTCCTGGGGTTGGAGGACTGTGATCCACGGGGGTCCTGGGGTTTGAGGACTGTGATCCATGGGGGTCCTGGGGTTGGAGGACTGTGATCCATGGGGGTCCTGGGGTTGGAGGACTGTGATCCATGGGGGTCCTGGGGTTGGAGGACTGTGATCCACGGGGGTCCTGGGGTTAGAGGACTGTGATCCATGGGGGTCCTGGGGTTGGAGGACTGTGATCCATGGGGGTCCTGGGTTGGAGGACTGTGATCCATGGGGATCCTGGGGTTTGAGGACTGTGATCCATGGGAGTCCTGGGGTTGGAGGACTGTGATCCATGGGAGTCCTGGGGTTGGAGGACTGTGATCCATGGGGTTCCTGGGGTTGGAGGACTGTGATCCATGGGGGTCCTGGGGTTGGAGGACTTTGATCCATGGGGGTCCTGGGGTTGGAGGACTGTGATCCATGGGGGTCCTGGGGTTGGAGGACTGTGATCCACGGGGGTCCTGGGGTTGGAGGACTTTGATCCATCGGGGTCCTGGGGTTGGAGGACTTTGATCCATGGGGGTCCTGGGGTTGGAGGACTGTGAACCATGGGGTTCCTGGGGTTGGAGGACTGTGATCCATGGGGGTCCTGGGGTTGGAGGACTTTGATCCATCGGGGTCCTGGGGTTGGAGGACTGTGATCCATGGGAGTCCTGGGGTTGGAGGACTGTGATCCATGGGAATCCTGGGGTTGGAGGTCTTTGATCCATGGGGGTCCTAGGGTTGGAGGACTGTAATCCACTGGGTTCCTGGGGTTGAAGGACTGTGATCCATGGGGTTTTTTCGTTGGAGGACTGTGATCCATGGGGGTCCTGGGGTTGGAGGACTGTGATCCCTGGGGGTCCCGGGGTTGGAGGACTGTGATCCATGAGGGTCCAGGGGTTGGAGGTCTGTGATTCATGGGGGTCCTGATGTTGGAGGACTGTGATCCATGGGGTTCCTTTCGTTGGAGGACTGTGATCTATGGGTTCCTGGGGTTGGAGGACTGTGATCCCTGGGGGTCCTGGGGTTGGAGGACTGTGATCCCTGGGGGTCCTGGGGTTGGAGGACTGTGATCCATGAGGGTCCTGGGGTTGGAGGACTGTGATCCATGGGGGTCCTGATGTTGGAGGACTGTGATCCATGGGGGTCCTGGGGTTGGAGGACTGTGATCCATGGGGGTCCTGGGGTTGGTGGACTGTGTCTATGGGTTCCTGGGGTTGGAGGACTGTGGTCCATGGGGTTCCTGGGATTGAAGGACTGTGATCCATGGGGGTGCTAGGGTTGGAGGACTGTGGTCCATGGGGTTCCTGGGGTTGAAGGACTGTGATCCATGGGGGTCCTAGGGTTGGAGGACTGTGATCCTTGGGGGTCCTGGGGTTGGAATACTGTGATTCATTGAGGTCCTGGGGTTGGAGGACTGTGATCCATGGGGGTCCTGGGGTTGGAGGACTGTGATCCCTGGCGGTCCTGGGGTTGGAGGACTGTGATCCATGGGGGTCCTGGGGTTGGAGGACTGTGATCCATGGGGGTCCTGGGTTTTGGAGGACTGTGATCCATGGGGGTCCTGGGGTTGGAGGACTGTGATCCATGGGGGTCCTGGGGTTGGAAGACTGTGATCCATGGGGGTCCTGGGGTTGGAGGACTGTGATCCATGGGGGTCCTGGGGTTGGAGGGATGTGATCCATGTGGGTCCTGGGGTTGGAGATCTGTGATCCATGGGGGTCCTCGGGTTCGAGGACTGTGATCCATGAGGGTCCTTGGGTTGGAGGACTGTGATCCATGGGGGTCCTGGGGTTGGAGGACTGTGATCCATGGGGGTCCTGGGGTTAGATGACTGTGATCCCATGGGTCCTGGGGTTGGAGGACTGTGATCCATGAGGGTCCTGGGGTTGGAGGACTGTGATCCTTGGGGATCCTGGGGTTGGAGGACTGTGATCCCTGGGGGTCCTGGGGTTGGAGGACTGTGATCCATGGGGTCCTGGGGTTGGAGGACTGTGATCCATGGGGTTCCTGGGGTTAAAGGACTGTGATCCATGGGGGTCCTGGGGTTGGGGAACTTTGATCCATGGGGGTCCTGGGGTTGGAGGACTGTGATCCATGGGGGTCCTGGGGTTGGAGGACTGTGATCCACGGTGGTCCTGGGGTTTGAGGACTGTGATCCATGGGGGTCCTGGGGTTGGAGGACTGTGATCCATGGGGGTCCTGGGGTTGGAGGACTGTGATTCATGGGGGTCCTGGGATGGAGGACTGTGTTCCATGGGGGTCCTGGGGTTGGAGGACTGTGATCCATGGGGGTCCTGGGGTTGGAGGACTGTGATTCATGGGGGTCCTGGGATGGAGGACTGTGTTCCATGGGGGTCCTGGGGTTGGAGGACTGTGATCCATGGGGGTCCTGGGTTGGAGGACTGTGATCCATGAAGGTCCTGGGGTTGGAGGACTTTTATCCCTGGGGGTCCTGGGGTTGGAGGACTGTGATCCATGGGGTTTCTTTCGTTGGAGGACTGTGATCTATGGGTTCCTGGGGTTGGAGGACTGTGATCCCTGGGGGTCCTGGGGTTGGAGGACTGTGATCCCTGGGGGTCCTGGGGTTGGAGGACTGTGATCCATGGGGGTCCTGATGTTGGAGGACTGTGATCCATGGGGGTCCTGGGGTTGGAGGACTGTGATCCATGGGGGTCCTGGGGTTGATGGACTGTGTCTATGGGTTCCTGGAGTTGGAGGACTGTGGTCCATGGGGTTCCTGGGATTGAAGGACTGTGATCCATGGGGGTGCTAGGGTTGGAGGACTGTGATCCATGGGGGTCCTGGGGTTGGAGGACTGTGATCCATGGGGGTCCTGGGGTTGGAGGACTGTGATCCATGGGGGTCCTGGGGTTGGAGGACTGTGATCCATGGGGGTCCTGGGGTTGGAGGACTGTGATCCATGGGGGTCCTGGGGTTGGAGGACTGTGATCCATGGGGGTCCTGGGGTTGGAGGGATGTGATCCATGTGGGTCCTGGGGTTGGAGAACTGTGATCCATGGGGGTCCTCGGGTTGGAGGACTGTGATCCATGAGGGTCCTGGGGTTGGAGGACTGTGATCCATGGGGGTCCTGGGGTTGGAGGACTGTGATCCATGGGGGTCCTGGGGTTAGATGACTGTGATCCCATGGGTCCTGGGGTTGGAGGACTGTGATCCCTGGGGGTCCTGGGGTTGGAGGACTGTGATCCCTGGGGGTCCTGGGGTTGGAAGACTGTGATCCATGAGGGTCCTGGGGTTGGAGGACTGTGATCCATGGGGGTCCTGATGTTGGAGGACTGTGATCCATGGGGGTCCTGGGGTTGGAGGACTGTGATCCATGGGGGTCCTGGGGTTGGAGAACTGTGTTTATGGGTTCCTGGGGTTGGAGGACTGTGGTCCATGGGGTTCCTGGGGTTGAAGGACTGTGATCCATGGGAGTGCTAGGGTTGGATGACTGTGGTCCATGGGGTTCCTGGGGTTGAAGGACTGTGATCCATGGGGGTCCTAGGGTTGGAGGACTGTGATCCTTGGGGGTCCTGGGGTTGGAGTACTGTGATTCATGGAGGTCCTGGGGTTGGAGGACTGTGATCCATGGGGGTCCTGGGGTTGGAGGACTGTGATCCCTAGGGGTCCTGGGGTTGGAGGACTGTGATCCATGGGGGTCCTGGAGTTGGAGGACTGTGATCCATGGGGGTCCTGGGGTTGGAGGACTGTGATCCATGGGGGTCCTGGGGTTGGAGGACTGTGATTCATGGGGGTCCTGGGATGGAGGACTGTGTTCCATGGGGGTCCTGGGGTTGGAGGACTGTGATCCATGGGGGTCCTGGGGTTGGAGGACTGTGATCCATGGGGGTCCTGGGTTGGAGGACTGTGATCCATGGGGGTCCTGGGGTTGGAGGACTTTGATCCCTGGGGGTCCTGGGGTTGGAGGACTGTGATCCATGGAGGTCCTGGGTTTGGAGGACTGTGATCCCTGGGGGTCCTGGGTTGGAGGACTGTGATCCATGGGGGTCCTGGGGTTGGAGGACTGTGATCCACGGGGGTCCTGGGGTTGGAGGACTGAGATCCACGGGGGTCCTGGGGTTGGAGGACTGTAATCCATGGGAGTCCTGGGGTTGGAGGACTGTGATCCATGGAAGTCCTGGGGTTGGAGGACTTTGATCAATGGGGGTCCTGGGGTTGGAGGACTGTAATCCACGGGGTTCCTGGGGTTGAAGGACTGTGATCCATGGGGTTTTTTCGTTGGAGGACTGTGATCCATGGGGGTCCTGGGGTTGGAGGACTGTGATCCCTGGGGGTCCTGGGGTTGAAGGACTGTGATCCATGGGGTTTTTTCGTTGGAGGACTGTGATCCATGGGGGTCCTGGGGTTGGAGGACTGTGATCCCTGGGGGTCCCGGGGTTGGAGGACTGTGATCCATGAGGGTCCAGGGGTTGGAGGTCTGTGATTCATGGGGGTCCTGATGTTGGAGGACTGTGATCCATGGGGTTCCTTTCGTTGGAGGACTGTGATCTATGGGTTCCTGGGGTTGGAGGACTGTGATCCCTGGGGGTCCTGGGGTTGGAGGACTGTGATCCCTGGGGGTCCTGGGGTTGGAGGACTGTGATCCATGAGGGTCCTGGGGTTGGAGGACTGTGATCCATGGGGGTCCTGATGTTGGAGGACTGTGACCCATGGGGGTCCTGGGGTTGGAGGACTGTGATCCATGGGGGTCCTGGGGTTGGTGGACTGTGTCTATGGGTTCCTGGGGTTGGAGGACTGTGGTCCATGGGGTTCCTGGGATTGAAGGACTGTGATCCATGGGGGTGCTAGGGTTGGAGGACTGTGGTCCATGGGGTTCCTGGGGTTGAAGGACTGTGATCCATGGGGGTCCTAGCGTTGGAGGACTGTGATCCTTGGGGGTCCTGGGGTTGGAGTACTGTGATTCATTGAGGTCCTGGGGTTGGAGGACTGTGATCCATGGGGGTCCTGGGGTTGGAGGACTGTGATCCCTGGCGGTCCTGGGGTTGGAGGACTGTGATCCATGGGGGTCCTGGGGTTGGAGGACTGTGATCCATGGGGGTCCTGGGGTTGGAGGACTGTGATCCATGGGGGTCCTGGGGTTGGAGGACTGTGATCCATGGGGGTCCTGGGGTTGGAAGACTGTGATCCATGGGGGTCCTGGGGTTGGAGGACTGTGATCCATGGGGGTCCTGGGGTTGGAGGGATGTGATCCATGTGGGTCCTGGGGTTGGAGAACTGTGATCCATGGGGGTCCTCGGGTTCGAGGACTGTGATCCATGAGGGTCCTGGGGTTGGAGGACTGTGATCCATGGGGGTCCTGGGGTTGGAGGACTGTGATCCATGGGGGTCCTGGGGTTAGATGACTGTGATCCCATGGGTCCTGGGGTTGGAGGACTGTGATCCATGAGGGTCCTGGGGTTGGAGGACTGTGATCCTTGGGGACCCTGGGGTTGGAGGACTGTGATCCCTGGGGGTCCTGGGGTTGGAGGACTGTGATCCATGGGGTCCTGGGGTTGGAGGACTGTGATCCATGGGGTTCCTGGGGTTAAAGGACTGTGATCTATGGGGGTCCTGGGGTTGGGGAACTTTGATCCATGGGGGTCCTGGGGTTGGAGGACTGTGATCCATGGGGGTCCTGGGGTTGGAGGACTGTGATCCACGGTGGTCCTGGGGTTTGAGGACTGTGATCCATGGGGGTCCTGGGGTTGGAGGACTGTGATCCATGGGGGTCCTGGGGTTGGAGGACTGTGATTCATGGGGGTCCTGGGATGGAGGACTGTGTTCCATGGGGGTCCTGGGGTTGAAGGACTTTGATCCATGGGGGTCCTGGGGTTGGAGGACTGTGATTCATGGGGGTCCTGGGATGGAGGACTGTGTTCCATGGGGGTCCTGTGGTTGGAGGACTGTGATCCATGGGGGTCCTGGGTTGGAGGACTGTGATCCATGAAGGTCCTGGGGTTGGAGGACTTTTATCCCTGGGGGTCCTGGGGTTGGAGGACTGTGATCCATGGGGTTTCTTTCGTTGGAGGACTGTGATCTATGGGTTCCTGGGGTTGGAGGACTGTGATCCCTGGGGGTCCTGGGGTTGGAGGACTGTGATCCCTGGGGATCCTGGGGTTGGAGGACTGTGATCCATGGGGGTCCTGATGTTGGAGGACTGTGATCCATGGGGGTCCTGGGGTTGGAGGACTGTGATCCATGGGGGTCCTGGGGTTGATGGACTGTGTCTATGGGTTCCTGGGGTTGGAGGACTGTGGTCCATGGGGTTCCTGGGATTGAAGGACTGTGATCCATGGGGGTGCTAGGGTTGGAGGACTGTGATCCATGGGGGTCCTGGGGTTGGAGGACTGTGATCCATGGGGGTCCTGGGGTTGGAGGACTGTGATCCATGGGGGTCCTGGGGTTGGAGGACTGTGATCCATGGGGGTCCTGGGGTTGGAGGACTGTGATCCATGGGGGTCCTGGGGTTGGAGGACTGTGATCCATGGGGGTCCTGGGGTTGGAGGGATGTGATCCATGTGGGTCCTGGGGTTGGAGAACTGTGATCCATGGGGGTCCTCGGGTTGGAGGACTGTGATCCATGAGGGTCCTGGGGTTGGAGGACTGTGATCCATGGGGGTCCTGGGGTTGGAGGACTGTGATCCATGGGGGTCCTGGGGTTGGAGGACTGTGATCCACGGGGGTCCTGGGGTTGGAGGACTGTGAACCATGGGGGTCCTGAGGTTGGAGGACTGTAATCCACGGGGTTCCTGGCTTTGAAGGACTGTGATCCATGGGGTTTTTTCGTTGGAGGACTGTGATCCCTGGGGGTCCTCGGGTTGGAGGACTGTGATCCCTGGGGGTCCCGGGGTTGGAGGACTGTGATCCATGAGGGTCCTGGGGTTGGAGGTCTGTGATTCATGGGGGTCCTGATGTTGGAGGACTGTGATCCATGGGGTTCCTTTTGTTGGAGGACTGTAATCTATGGGTTCCTGGGGTTGGAGGAATGTGATCCCTGGGGGTCCTGGGGTTGGAGGACTGTGATCCCTGGGGGTCCTGGGGTTGGAGGACTGTGATCCATGAGGGTCCTGGGGTTGGAGGACTGTGATCCATGGGGGTCCTGATGTTGGAGGACTGTGATCCATGGGGGTCCTGGGGTTGGAGGACTGTGATCCATGGGGGTCCTGGGGTTGGTGGACTGTGTCTATGGGTTCCTGGGGTTGGAGGACTGTGGTCCATGGGGTTCCTGGGATTGAAGGACTGTGATCCATGGGGGTCCTAGGGTTGGAGGACTGTGATCCTTGGGGGTCCTGGGGTTGGAGTACTGTGATTCATGGAGGTCCTGGGGTTGGAGGACTGTGGTCCATGGGGTTCCTGGGGTTGAAGGACTGTGATCCATGGGGGTCCTAGGGTTGGAGGACTGTGATCCTTGGGGGTCCTGGGGTTGGAGTACTGTGATTCATGGAGGTCCTGGGGTTGGAGGACTGTGATCCATGGGGGTCCTGGGGTTGGAGGGATGTGATCCATGTGGGTCCTGGGGTTGGAGAACTGTGATCCATGGGGGTCCTCGGGTTGGAGGACTGTTATCCATGGGGGTCCTGGGGTTGGAGGACTGTGATCCATGGGGGTCCTGGGGTTAGATGACTGTGATCCCATGGGTCCTGGGGTTGGAGGACTGTGATCCATGAGGGTCCTGGGGTTGGAGGACTGTGATCCTTGGGGACCCTGGGGTTGGAGGACTGTGATCCCTGGGGGTCCTGGGGTTGGAGGACTGTGATCCCTGGGGTCCTGGGGTTGGAGGACTGTGATCCATGGGGTTCCTGGGGTTAAAGGACTGTGATCCATGGGGGTCCTGGGGTTGGAGAACTTTGATCCATGGGGGTACTGGGGTTGGAGGACTGTGATCCATGGGGGTCCTGGGGTTGGAGGACTGTGATCCACGGTGGTCCTGGGGTTTGAGGACTGTGATCCATGGGGGTCCTGGGGTTGGAGGACTGTGATCCATGGGGGTCCTGGGGTTGGAGGACTGTGATTCATGGGGGTCCTGGGATGGAGGACTGTGTTCCATGGGAGTCCTGGGGTTGGAGGACTGTGATCCATGGGGGTCCTGGGGTTGGAGGACTGTGATCCATGGGGGTCCTGGGTTGGAGGACTGTGATCCATGGGGGTCCTGGGGTTGGAGGACTTTGATCCCTGGGGGTCCTGGGGTTGGAGGACTGTGATCCATGGGGTTCCTTTCATTGGAGGACTGTGATCTATGGGTTCCTGGGGTTGGAGGACTGTGATCCCTGGGGGTCCTGGGGTTGGAGGACTGTGATCCCTGGGGGTCCTGGGGTTGGAGGACTGTGATCCATGAGGGTCCTGGGGTTGGAGGACTGTGATCCATGGGGTTCCTGATGTTGGAGGACTGTGATCCATGGGGGTCCTGGGGTTGGAGGACTGTGATCCATGGGGGTCCTGGGGTTGGTGGACTGTGTCTATGGGTTCCTGGGGTTGGAGGACTGTGGTCCATGGGGTTCCTGGGATTGAAGGACTGTGATCCATGGGGGTGCTAGGATTGGAGGACTGTGGTCCATGGGGTTCCTGGGGTTGAAGGACTGTGATCCATGGGGGTCCTAGGGTTGGAGGACTGTGATCCTTGGGAGTCCTGGGGTTGGAGTACTGTGATTCATGGAGGTCCTGGGGTTGGAGGACTGTGATCCATGGGTGTCCTGGGGTTGGAGGACTGTGATCCATGGGGGTCCTGGGGTTGGAGGACTGTGATCCATGGGGGTCCTGGGGTTGGAGTACTGTGATTCATGGAGGTCCTGGGGTTGGAGGACTGTGATCCATGGGGGTCCTGGGGTTGGAGGACTGTGATCCCTGGGGGTCCTGGGGTTGGAGGACTGTGATCCATGTGGGTCCTGGGGTTGGAGGACTGTGATCCATGGGGGTCCTGGGGTTGGAGGACTGTGATCCATGGGGGTCCTGGGGTTGGAGGACTGTGATCCATGGGGGTCCTGGGGTTGGAGGACTGTGATCCATGGGGGTCCCGGGGTTGGAGTACTGTGATCCATGGGGGTCCTGGGGTTGGAGGGATGTTATCCATGTGGGTCCTGGGGTTGGAGAACTGTGATCCATGGGGGTCCTCGGGTTGGAGGACTGTGATCCATAAGGGTCCTGGGGTTGGAGGACTGTGATCCATGGGGTTCCTGGGGTTGGAGGACTGTGATCCTTGGGGGCCCTGGGGTTGGAGGACTGTGATCCCTGGGGTCCTGGGGTTGGAGGACTGTGATCCCTGGGGTCCTGGGGTTGGAGGACTGTGATCCATGGGGTTCCTGGGCTTAAAGGACTGTGATCCATGGGGGTCCTGGGGTTGGAGGACTTTGATCCATGGGGGTCCTGGGGTTGGAGGACTGTGATCCATGGGGGTCCTGGGGTTGGAGGACTGTGATCCACGGGGGTCCTGGGGTTTGAGGACTGTGATCCATGGGGGTCCTGGGGTTGGAGGACTGTGATCCATGGGGGTCCTGGGGTTGGAGGACTGTGATCCATGGGGGTCCTGGGGTTGGAGGACTGTGATCCACGGGGGTCCTGGGGTTAGAGGACTGTGATCCATGGGGGTCCTGGGGTTGGAGGACTGTGATCCATGGGGGTCCTGGGTTGGAGGACTGTGATCCATGGGGATCCTGGGGTTTGAGGACTGTGATCCATGGGAGTCCTGGGGTTGGAGGACTGTGATCCATGGGAGTCCTGGGGTTGGAGGACTGTGATCCATGGGGTTCCTGGGGTTGGAGGACTGTGATCCATGGGGGTCCTGGGGTTGGAGGACTTTGATCCATGGGGGTCCTGGGGTTGGAGGACTGTGATCCATGGGGGTCCTGGGGTTGGAGGACTGTGATCCACGGGGGTCCTGGGGTTGGAGGACTTTGATCCATCGGGGTCCTGGGGTTGGAGGACTTTGATCCATGGGGGTCCTGGGGTTGGAGGACTGTGAACCATGGGGTTCCTGGGGTTGGAGGACTGTGATCCATGGGGGTCCTGGGGTTGGAGGACTTTGATCCATCGGGGTCCTGGGGTTGGAGGACTGTGATCCATGGGAGTCCTGGGGTTGGAGGACTGTGATCCATGGGAATCCTGGGGTTGGAGGTCTTTGATCCATGGGGGTCCTAGGGTTGGAGGACTGTAATCCACTGGGTTCCTGGGGTTGAAGGACTGTGATCCATGGGGTTTTTTCGTTGGAGGACTGTGATCCATGGGGGTCCTGGGGTTGGAGGACTGTGATCCCTGGGGGTCCCGGGGTTGGAGGACTGTGATCCATGAGGGTCCAGGGGTTGGAGGTCTGTGATTCATGGGGGTCCTGATGTTGGAGGACTGTGATCCATGGGGTTCCTTTCGTTGGAGGACTGTGATCTATGGGTTCCTGGGGTTGGAGGACTGTGATCCCTGGGGGTCCTGGGGTTGGAGGACTGTGATCCCTGGGGGTCCTGGGGTTGGAGGACTGTGATCCATGAGGGTCCTGGGGTTGGAGGACTGTGATCCATGGGGGTCCTGATGTTGGAGGACTGTGATCCATGGGGGTCCTGGGGTTGGAGGACTGTGATCCATGGGGGTCCTGGGGTTGGTGGACTGTGTCTATGGGTTCCTGGGGTTGGAGGACTGTGGTCCATGGGGTTCCTGGGATTGAAGGACTGTGATCCATGGGGGTGCTAGGGTTGGAGGACTGTGGTCCATGGGGTTCCTGGGGTTGAAGGACTGTGATCCATGGGGGTCCTAGGGTTGGAGGACTGTGATCCTTGGGGGTCCTGGGGTTGGAATACTGTGATTCATTGAGGTCCTGGGGTTGGAGGACTGTGATCCATGGGGGTCCTGGGGTTGGAGGACTGTGATCCCTGGCGGTCCTGGGGTTGGAGGACTGTGATCCATGGGGGTCCTGGGGTTGGAGGACTGTGATCCATGGGGGTCCTGGGTTTTGGAGGACTGTGATCCATGGGGGTCCTGGGGTTGGAGGACTGTGATCCATGGGGGTCCTGGGGTTGGAAGACTGTGATCCATGGGGGTCCTGGGGTTGGAGGACTGTGATCCATGGGGGTCCTGGGGTTGGAGGGATGTGATCCATGTGGGTCCTGGGGTTGGAGATCTGTGATCCATGGGGGTCCTCGGGTTCGAGGACTGTGATCCATGAGGGTCCTTGGGTTGGAGGACTGTGATCCATGGGGGTCCTGGGGTTGGAGGACTGTGATCCATGGGGGTCCTGGGGTTAGATGACTGTGATCCCATGGGTCCTGGGGTTGGAGGACTGTGATCCATGAGGGTCCTGGGGTTGGAGGACTGTGATCCTTGGGGACCCTGGGGTTGGAGGACTGTGATCCCTGGGGGTCCTGGGGTTGGAGGACTGTGATCCATGGGGTCCTGGGGTTGGAGGACTGTGATCCATGGGGTTCCTGGGGTTAAAGGACTGTGATCCATGGGGGTCCTGGGGTTGGGGAACTTTGATCCATGGGGGTCCTGGGGTTGGAGGACTGTGATCCATGGGGGTCCTGGGGTTGGAGGACTGTGATCCACGGTGGTCCTGGGGTTTGAGGACTGTGATCCATGGGGGTCCTGGGGTTGGAGGACTGTGATCCATGGGGGTCCTGGGGTTGGAGGACTGTGATTCATGGGGGTCCTGGGATGGAGGACTGTGTTCCATGGGGGTCCTGGGGTTGGAGGACTGTGATCCATGGGGGTCCTGGGGTTGGAGGACTGTGATTCATGGGGGTCCTGGGATGGAGGACTGTGTTCCATGGGGGTCCTGGGGTTGGAGGACTGTGATCCATGGGGGTCCTGGGTTGGAGGACTGTGATCCATGAAGGTCCTGGGGTTGGAGGACTTTTATCCCTGGGGGTCCTGGGGTTGGAGGACTGTGATCCATGGGGTTTCTTTCGTTGGAGGACTGTGATCTATGGGTTCCTGGGGTTGGAGGACTGTGATCCCTGGGGGTCCTGGGGTTGGAGGACTGTGATCCCTGGGGGTCCTGGGGTTGGAGGACTGTGATCCATGGGGGTCCTGATGTTGGAGGACTGTGATCCATGGGGGTCCTGGGGTTGGAGGACTGTGATCCATGGGGGTCCTGGGGTTGATGGACTGTGTCTATGGGTTCCTGGAGTTGGAGGACTGTGGTCCATGGGGTTCCTGGGATTGAAGGACTGTGATCCATGGGGGTGCTAGGGTTGGAGGACTGTGATCCATGGGGGTCCTGGGGTTGGAGGACTGTGATCCATGGGGGTCCTGGGGTTGGAGGACTGTGATCCATGG
Organism: Hyla sarda; assembly: GCF_029499605.1. Classification (NCBI taxonomy): domain Eukaryota; kingdom Metazoa; phylum Chordata; class Amphibia; order Anura; family Hylidae; genus Hyla; species Hyla sarda. The sequence goes on from NW_026608375.1 coordinate 23,374, forward strand.
GGGTCCTGGGGTTGGAGGACTGTGATCCATGGGGGTCCTGGGGTTGGAGGACTGTGATCCATGGGGGTCCTGGGGTTGGAGGACTGTGATCCATGGGGGTCCTGGGGTTGGAGGGATGTGATCCATGTGGGTCCTGGGGTTGGAGAACTGTGATCCATGGGGGTCCTCGGGTTGGAGGACTGTGATCCATGAGGGTCCTGGGGTTGGAGGACTGTGATCCATGGGGGTCCTGGGGTTGGAGGACTGTGATCCATGGGGGTCCTGGGGTTAGATGACTGTGATCCCATGGGTCCTGGGGTTGGAGGACTGTGATCCCTGGGGGTCCTGGGGTTGGAGGACTGTGATCCCTGGGGGTCCTGGGGTTGGAAGACTGTGATCCATGAGGGTCCTGGGGTTGGAGGACTGTGATCCATGGGGGTCCTGATGTTGGAGGACTGTGATCCATGGGGGTCCTGGGGTTGGAGGACTGTGATCCATGGGTGTCCTGGGGTTGGAGAACTGTGTTTATGGGTTCCTGGGGTTGGAGGACTGTGGTCCATGGGGTTCCTGGGGTTGAAGGACTGTGATCCATGGGAGTGCTAGGGTTGGATGACTGTGGTCCATGGGGTTCCTGGGGTTGAAGGACTGTGATCCATGGGGGTCCTAGGGTTGGAGGACTGTGATCCTTGGGGGTCCTGGGGTTGGAGTACTGTGATTCATGGAGGTCCTGGGGTTGGAGGACTGTGATCCATGGGGGTCCTGGGGTTGGAGGACTGTGATCCCTAGGGGTCCTGGGGTTGGAGGACTGTGATCCATGGGGGTCCTGGAGTTGGAGGACTGTGATCCATGGGGGTCCTGGGGTTGGAGGACTGTGATCCATGGGGGTCCTGGGGTTGGAGGACTGTGATTCATGGGGGTCCTGGGATGGAGGACTGTGTTCCATGGGGGTCCTGGGGTTGGAGGACTGTGATCCATGGGGGTCCTGGGGTTGGAGGACTGTGATCCATGGGGGTCCTGGGTTGGAGGACTGTGATCCATGGGGGTCCTGGGGTTGGAGCACTTTGATCCCTGGGGGTCCTGGGGTTGGAGGACTGTGATCCATGGAGGTCCTGGGTTTGGAGGACTGTGATCCCTGGGGGTCCTGGGTTGGAGGACTGTGATCCATGGGGGTCCTGGGGTTGGAGGACTGTGATCCACGGGGGTCCTGGGGTTGGAGGACTGAGATCCACGGGGGTCCTGGGGTTGGAGGACTGTAATCCATGGGAGTCCTGGGGTTGGAGGACTGTGATCCATGGAAGTCCTGGGGTTGGAGGACTTTGATCAATGGGGGTCCTGGGGTTGGAGGACTGTAATCCACGGGGTTCCTGGGGTTGAAGGACTGTGATCCATGGGGTTTTTTCGTTGGAGGACTGTGATCCATGGGGGTCCTGGGGTTGGAGGACTGTGATCCCTGGGGGTCCCGGGGTTGGAGGACTGTGATCCCTGGGGGTCCCGGGGTTGGAGGACTGTGATCCATGAGGGTCCTGGGGTTGGAGGTCTGTGATTCATGGGGGTCCTGATGTTGGAGGACTGTGATCCATGGGGTTCCTTTCGTTGGAGGACTGTGATCTATGGGTTCCTGGGGTTGGAGGACTGTGATCCCTGGGGGTCCTGGGGTTGGAGGACTGTGATCCCTGGGGGTCCTGGGGTTGGAGGACTGTGATCCATGAGGGTCCTGGGGTTGGAGGACTGTGATCCATGGGGGTCCTGATGTTGGAGGACTGTGATCCATGTGGGTCCTGGGGTTGGAGGACTGTGATCCATGGGGGTCCTGGGGTTGGAGGACTGTGTTTATGGGTTCCTGGGGTTGGAGGACTGTGGTCCATGGGGTTCCTGGGGTTGAAGGACTGTGATCCATGGGGGTGCTAGGGTTGGAGGACTGTGGTCCATGGGGTTCCTGGGGTTGAAGGACTGTGATCCATGGGGGTCCTAGGGTTGGAGGACTGTGATCCTTGGGGGTCCTGGGGTTGGAGTACTGTGATTCATGGAGGTCCTGGGGTTGGAGGACTGTGATCCTGATCCATGGGGGTCCTGGGGTTGGAGGACTGTGATCCCTGGGGGTCCTGGGGTTGGAGGACTGTGATCCATGGGGGTCCTGGGGTTGGAGGACTGTGATCCATGGGGGTCCTGGGGTTAGAGGACTGTGATCCATGGGGGTCTTGGGGTTGGAGGACTGTGATCCATGGGGGTCCTGGGTTGGAGGACTGTGATCCATGGGGTTCCTGGGGTTGGAGAACTGTGATCCATGGGAGTCCTGGGGTTGGAGGACTGTGATCCATGGGTGTCCTGGGGTTGGAGGACTGTGATCCATGGGGTTCCTGGGGTTGGAGGACTGTGATCCATGGGGGTCCTGGGGTTGGAGGACTTTGATCCATGGGGGTCCTGGGGTTGGAGGACTGTGATCCACGGGGGTCCTGGGGTTGGAGGACTGTGATCCACGGGGGTCCTGGGGTTGGAGGACTGTGATCCATGGGGGTCCTGGGGTTGGAGGACTGTAATCCATGGCAGTCCTGGGGTTGGAGGACTGTGATCCATGGGAGTCCTTGGGTTGGAGGACTTTGATCTATGGGGGTCCTGGGGTTGGAGGACTGTAATCCACAGGGTTCCTGGGGTTGAAGGACTGTGATCCATGGGTTTTTTTTGTTGGAGGACTGTGATCCATGGGGGTCCTGGGGTTGGAGGACTGTGATCCTTGGGGGTCCTGGGGTTAGAGGACTGTGATCCCTGGGGGTCCCGGGGTTGGAGGACTGTGATCCATGAGGGTCCTGGGGTTGGAGGTCTGTGATTCATGGGGGTCCTGATGTTGGAGGACTGTGATCCATGGGGTTCCTTTCGTTGGAGGACTGTGATCTATGGGTTCCTGGGGTTGGAGAACTGTGATCCATGAGGGTCCTGGGGTTGGATGACTGTGATCCTTGGGGGCCCTGGGGTTGGAGGACTGTGATCCCTGGGGTCCTGGGGTTGGAGGACTGTGATCCATGGGGTTCCTGGGGTTAGAGGACTGTGATCCATGGGGGTCCTGGGGTTGGAGGGCTTTGATCCATGGGGGTCCTGGGGTTGGAGGACTGTGATCCATGGGGGTCCTGGGGTTGGAGGACTGTGATCCATGGGGGTCCTAAGGTTGGAGGACTGTGATCCATGGGGGTCCTGGGGTTGGAGGACTGTGATCCATGGGCGTCCTGGGTTGGAGGACTGTGATCCATGGGGATCCTGGGGTTGGAGGACTGTGATCCATGGGAGTCCTGGGGTTGGAGGACTGTGATCCATGGGAGTCCTGGGGTTGGAGGACTGTGATCCTTGGGGGTCCTGGGGTTGGAGGACTGTAATCCATGGGGTTCCTGGGGTTGAAGGACTGTGATCCATGGGGTTCCTTTCGTTGGAGGACTGTGATCCATGGTGGTCCTGGGGTTGGAGGACCGTGATCCATGGGGGTCCTGGGGTTGGAGTACTGTGATCCATGGGGGTCCTGGGGTTGGAGGACTGTGATCCATGGGGGTCCTGGGGTTGGAGGACTGTGATCCATGGGGGTCCTGGGTTGGAGGACTGTGATCCATGGGGGTCCTGGGGTTGGAGGACTGTGATCCATGGGGGTCCTGGGTTGGAGGTCTGTGATCCATGGGGGTCCTGGGGTTGCAGGACTGTTATCCATGGGGGTCCTGGGGTTGGAGGACTGTGATCCATGGGGTTCCTGGGGTTGAAGGACTGTGATCCATGGGGTTCCTTTCGTTGGAGGACTGTGATCTATGGGGGTCCTGGGGTTGGAGGACTGTGATCCATGGGGGTCCTGGGGTTGGAGGACTGTGATCCATGGGGTTCCTGGGGTTGGAGGACTGTGATCCATGGGGGTCCTGATGTTGGAGGACTGTGATCCATGGGGGTCCTGGGGTTGGAGGACTGTGATCCATGGAGGTCCTGGGGTTGAAGGACTGTGATCCATGTGGGTCCTGGGGTTGGAGAACTGTGATCCAATAGGGTCCTCGGGTTGAAGGACTGTGATCCATGGGGGTCCTGGGGTTGGAGGACTGTGATCCCTGGGGGTCCTGGGGTTAGAGGACTGTGATCCCATGGGTCCTGGGGTTGGAGGACTGTGATCCATGAGGGTCCTGGGGTTGGAGGACTGTGATCCCATGGGTCCTGGGGTTGGAGGACTGTGATCCATGGGGGTCCTGGGGTTGGAGGACTGTAATCCATGGGAGTCCTGGGGTTGGAGGACTGTGATCCATGGGAGTCCTGGGGTTGGAGGACTTTGATCCATGGGGGTCCTGGGGTTGGAGGACTGTAATCCACAGGGTTCCTGGGGTTGAAGGACTGTGATCCATGGGGGTCCTGGGGTTGGAGGACTGTGATCCTTGGGGGTCCTGGGGTTAGAGGACTGTGATCCCTGGGGGTCCCGGGGTTGGAGGACTGTGATCCATGAGGGTCCTGGGGTTGGAGGTCTGTGATTCATGGGGGTCCTGATGTTGGAGGACTGTGATCCATGGGGATCCTTTCGTTGGAGGACTGTGATCTATGGGTTCCTGGGGTTGGAGGACTGTGATCCATGGGAGTCCTGGGGTTGGAGGGCTGTGATCCATGGGGTTCCTGGGGTTGGAGGACTGTGATCCATGGGGGTCCTGGGGTTGGAGGACTTTGATCCATGGGGGTCCTGGGGTTGGAGGACTGTGATCCACGGGGGTCCTGGGGTTGGAGGACTGTGATCCACGGGGGTCCTGGGGTTGGAGGACTGTGATCCATGGGGGTCCTGGGGTTGGAGGACTGTGGTCCATGGGAGTCCTGGGGTTGGAGGACTGTGATCCATGAGAGTCCTTGGGTTGGAGGACTTTGATTCATGGGGGTCCTGGGGTTGGAGGACTGTAATCCACGGGGTTCCTGGGGTTGAAGGACTGTGATCCATGGTTTTTTTTTGTTGGAGGACTGTGATCCATGGGGGTCCTGGGGTTGGAGGACTGTGATCCTTGGGGGTCCTGGGGTTAGAGGACTGTGATCCCTGGGGGTCCCGGGGTTGGAGGACTGTGATTCATGAGGGTCCTGGGGTTGGAGGTCTGTGATTCATGGGGGTCCTGATGTTGGAGGACTGTGATCCATGGGGTTCCTTTCGTTGGAGGACTATGATCTATGGGTTCCTGGGGTTGGAGAACTGTGATCCATGAGGGTCCTGGGGTTGGAGGACTGTGATCCTTGGGGGCCCTGGGGTTGGAGGACTGTGATCCATGGGGTCCTGGGGTTGGAGGACTGTGATCCATGGGGTTCCTGGGGTTAGAGGACTGTGATCCATGGGGGTCCTGGGGTTGGAGGACTTTGATCCATGGGGGTCCTGGGGTTGGAGGACTGTGATCCATGGGGGTCCTGGGGTTGGAGGACTGTGATCCATGGGGGTCCTAAGGTTGGAGGACTGTGATCCATGGGGGTCCTGGGGTTGGAGGACTGTGATCCATGGGCGTCCTGGGTTGGAGGACTGTGATCCATGGGGATCCTGGGGTTGGAGGACTGTGATCCATGGGAGTCCTGGGGTTGGAGGACTGTGATCCATGGGAGTCCTGGGGTTGGAGGACTGTGATCCTTGGGGGTCCTGGGGTTGGAGGACTGTAATCCATGGGGTTCCTGGGGATGAAGGACTGTGATCCATGGGGTTCCTTTCGTTGGAGGACTGTGATCCATGGTGGTCCTGGGGTTGGAGGACCGTGATCCATGGGGGTCCTGGGGTTGGAGTACTGTGATCCATGGGGGTCCTGGGGTTGGAGGACTGTGATCCATGGGGGTCCTGGGGTTGGAGGACTGTGATCCATGGGGGTCCTGGGTTGGAGGACTGTGATCCATGGGGGTCCTGGGGTTGGAGGACTGTGATCCATGGGGGTCCTGGGTTGGAGGTCTGTGATCCATGGGGGTCCTGGGGTTGCAGGACTGTAATCCATGGGGGTCCTGGGGTTGGAGGACTGTGATCCATGGGGTTCCTGGGGTTGAAGGACTGTGATCCATGGGGTTCCTTTCGTTGGAGGACTGTGATCTATGGGGGTCCTGGGGTTGGAGGACTGTGATCCATGGGGGTCCTGGGGTTGGAGGACTGTGATCCATGGGGTTCCTGGGGTTGGAGGACTGTGATCCATGGGGGTCCTGATGTTGGAGGACTGTGATCCATGGGGGTCCTGGGGTTGGAGGACTGTGATCCATGGAGGTCCTGGGGTTGGAGGACTGTGATCCATGTGGGTCCTGGGGTTGGAGAACTGTGATCCATTAGGGTCCTCGGGTTGAAGGACTGTGATCCATGGGGGTCCTGGGGTTGGAGGACTGTGATCCCTGGGGGTCCTGGGGTTAGAGGACTGTGATCCCATGGGTCCTGGGGTTGGAGGACTGTGATCCATGAGGGTCCTGGGGTTGGAGGACTGTGATCCCATGGGTCCTGGGGTTGGAGGACTGTGATCCATGGGGGTCCTGGGTTGGAGGACTGTGATCCATGGGGGTCCTGGGGTTGGAGGACTGTGATCCATGGGGGTCCAGGGTTGGAGGTCTGTGATCCATGGGGGTCCTGGGGTTGCAGGACTGTAATCCATGGGGTTCCTGGGGTTGGAGGACTGTGATCCATGGGGTTCCTGGGGTTGAAGGACTGTGATCCATGGGGTTCCTTTCGTTGGAGGACTGTGATCTATGGGGGTCCTGGGGTTGGAGGACTGTGATCCATGGGGGTCCTGGGGTTGGAGGACTGTGATCCATGGGGTTCCTGGGGTTGGAGGACTGTGATCCATGGGGGTCCTGATGTTGGAGGACTGTGATCCATGGGGGTCCTGGGGTTGGAGGACTGTGATCCATGGAGGTCCTGGGGTTGGAGGACTGTGATCCATGTGGGTCCTGGGGTTGGAGAACTGTGATCCATTAGGGTCCTCGGGTTGAAGGACTGTGATCCATGGGGGTCCTGGGGTTGGAGGACTGTGATCCATGGGGGTCCTGGGGTTGGAGGACTGTGATCCCTGGGGGTCCTGGGGTTGGAGGACTGTGATCCATGGGGGTCCTGGGGTTGGAGGACTGTGATCCCTGGGGGTCCTGGGGTTAGAGGACTGTGATCCCATGGGTCCTGGGGTTGGAGGACTGTGATCCATGAGGGTCCTGGGGTTGGAGGACTGTGATCCCATGGGTCCTGGGGTTGGAGGACTGTGATCCATGAGGGTCCTGGGGTTGGAGGACTGTGATCCATGGGGGTCCTGGGGTTGGAGGACTGTGATCCCTGGGGGTCCTGTGGTTAGAGGACTGTGATCCCATGGGTACTGGGGTTGGAGGACTGTGATCCATGAGGGTCCTGGGGTTGGAGGACTGTGATCCTTGGGGGCCCTTGGGTTGGAGGACTGTGATCCCTGGGGGTCCTGGGGTTGGAGGACTGTGATCCCTGGGGGTCCTGGGGTTGGAGGACTGTGATCCCTGGGGTCCTGGGGTTCGAGGACTGTGATCCATGGGGTTCCTGGGGTTGGAGGACTGTGATCCATGGGGGTCCTGGGGTTGGAGGACTGTGATCCATGGAGGTCCTGGGGTTGGAGGACTGTGATCCATGTGGGTCCTGGGGTTGGAGAACTGTGATCCATTAGGGTCCTCGGGTTGAAGGACTGTGATCCATGGGGGTCCTGGGGTTGGAGGACTGTGATCCCTGGGGGTCCTGGGGTTAGAGGACTGTGATCCCATGGGTCCTGGGGTTGGAGGACTGTGATCCATGAGGGTCCTGGGGTTGGAGGACTGTGATCCCATGGGTCCTGGGGTTGGAGGACTGTGATCCATGGGGGTCCTGGGTTGGAGGACTGTGATCCATGGGGGTCCTGGGGTTGGAGGACTGTGATCCATGGGGGTCCAGGGTTGGAGGTCTGTGATCCATGGGGGTCCTGGGGTTGCAGGACTGTAATCCATGGGGTTCCTGGGGTTGGAGGACTGTGATCCATGGGGTTCCTCGGGTTGAAGGACTGTGATCTATGGGGTTCCTTTCGTTGGAGGACTGTGATCTATGGGGGTCCTGGGGTTGGAGGACTGTGATCCATGGGGGTCCTGGGGTTGGAGGACTGTGATCCATGGGGTTCCTGGGGTTGGAGGACTGTGATCCCTGGGGGTCCTGGGGTTGGAGGACTGTGATCCCTGGGGGTCCTGGGGTTGGAGGACTGTGATCCATGAGGGTCCTGGGGTTGGAGGACTGTGATCCATGGGGGTCCTGATGTTGGAGGACTGTGATCCATGGGGGTCCTGGGGTTGGAGGACTGTGATCCATGGGGGTCCTGGGGTTGGTGGACTGTGTCTATGGGTTCCTGGGGTTGGAGGACTGTGGTCCATGGGGTTCCTGGGATTGAAGGACTGTGATCCATGGGGGTGCTAGGGTTGGAGGACTGTGGTCCATGGGGTTCCTGGGGTTGAAGGACTGTGATCCATGGGGGTCCTAGGGTTGGAGGACTGTGATCCTTGGGGGTCCTGGGGTTGGAATACTGTGATTCATTGAGGTCCTGGGGTTGGAGGACTGTGATCCATGGGGGTCCTGGGGTTGGAGGACTGTGATCCCTGGCGGTCCTGGGGTTGGAGGACTGTGATCCATGGGGGTCCTGGGGTTGGAGGACTGTGATCCATGGGGGTCCTGGGTTTTGGAGGACTGTGATCCATGGGGGTCCTGGGGTTGGAGGACTGTGATCCATGGGGGTCCTGGGGTTGGAAGACTGTGATCCATGGGGGTCCTGGGGTTGGAGGACTGTGATCCATGGGGGTCCTGGGGTTGGAGGGATGTGATCCATGTGGGTCCTGGGGTTGGAGATCTGTGATCCATGGGGGTCCTCGGGTTCGAGGACTGTGATCCATGAGGGTCCTTGGGTTGGAGGACTGTGATCCATGGGGGTCCTGGGGTTGGAGGACTGTGATCCATGGGGGTCCTGGGGTTAGATGACTGTGATCCCATGGGTCCTGGGGTTGGAGGACTGTGATCCATGAGGGTCCTGGGGTTGGAGGACTGTGATCCTTGGGGACCCTGGGGTTGGAGGACTGTGATCCCTGGGGGTCCTGGGGTTGGAGGACTGTGATCCATGGGGTCCTGGGGTTGGAGGACTGTGATCCATGGGGTTCCTGGGGTTAAAGGACTGTGATCCATGGGGGTCCTGGGGTTGGGGAACTTTGATCCATGGGGGTCCTGGGGTTGGAGGACTGTGATCCATGGGGGTCCTGGGGTTGGAGGACTGTGATCCACGGTGGTCCTGGGGTTTGAGGACTGTGATCCATGGGGGTCCTGGGGTTGGAGGACTGTGATCCATGGGGGTCCTGGGGTTGGAGGACTGTGATTCATGGGGGTCCTGGGATGGAGGACTGTGTTCCATGGGGGTCCTGGGGTTGGAGGACTGTGATCCATGGGGGTCCTGGGGTTGGAGGACTGTGATTCATGGGGGTCCTGGGATGGAGGACTGTGTTCCATGGGGGTCCTGGGGTTGGAGGACTGTGATCCATGGGGGTCCTGGGTTGGAGGACTGTGATCCATGAAGGTCCTGGGGTTGGAGGACTTTTATCCCTGGGGGTCCTGGGGTTGGAGGACTGTGATCCATGGGGTTTCTTTCGTTGGAGGACTGTGATCTATGGGTTCCTGGGGTTGGAGGACTGTGATCCCTGGGGGTCCTGGGGTTGGAGGACTGTGATCCCTGGGGGTCCTGGGGTTGGAGGACTGTGATCCATGGGGGTCCTGATGTTGGAGGACTGTGATCCATGGGGGTCCTGGGGTTGGAGGACTGTGATCCATGGGGGTCCTGGGGTTGATGGACTGTGTCTATGGGTTCCTGGAGTTGGAGGACTGTGGTCCATGGGGTTCCTGGGATTGAAGGACTGTGATCCATGGGGGTGCTAGGGTTGGAGGACTGTGATCCATGGGGGTCCTGGGGTTGGAGGACTGTGATCCATGGGGGTCCTGGGGTTGGAGGACTGTGATCCATGGGGGTCCTGGGGTTGGAGGACTGTGATCCATGGGGGTCCTGGGGTTGGAGGACTGTGATCCATGGGGGTCCTGGGGTTGGAGGACTGTGATCCATGGGGGTCCTGGGGTTGGAGGGATGTGATCCATGTGGGTCCTGGGGTTGGAGAACTGTGATCCATGGGGGTCCTCGGGTTGGAGGACTGTGATCCATGAGGGTCCTGGGGTTGGAGGACTGTGATCCATGGGGGTCCTGGGGTTGGAGGACTGTGATCCATGGGGGTCCTGGGGTTAGATGACTGTGATCCCATGGGTCCTGGGGTTGGAGGACTGTGATCCCTGGGGGTCCTGGGGTTGGAGGACTGTGATCCCTGGGGGTCCTGGGGTTGGAAGACTGTGATCCATGAGGGTCCTGGGGTTGGAGGACTGTGATCCATGGGGGTCCTGATGTTGGAGGACTGTGATCCATGGGGGTCCTGGGGTTGGAGGACTGTGATCCATGGGGGTCCTGGGGTTGGAGAACTGTGTTTATGGGTTCCTGGGGTTGGAGGACTGTGGTCCATGGGGTTCCTGGGGTTGAAGGACTGTGATCCATGGGAGTGCTAGGGTTGGATGACTGTGGTCCATGGGGTTCCTGGGGTTGAAGGACTGTGATCCATGGGGGTCCTAGGGTTGGAGGACTGTGATCCTTGGGGGTCCTGGGGTTGGAGTACTGTGATTCATGGAGGTCCTGGGGTTGGAGGACTGTGATCCATGGGGGTCCTGGGGTTGGAGGACTGTGATCCCTAGGGGTCCTGGGGTTGGAGGACTGTGATCCATGGGGGTCCTGGAGTTGGAGGACTGTGATCCATGGGGGTCCTGGGGTTGGAGGACTGTGATCCATGGGGGTCCTGGGGTTGGAGGACTGTGATTCATGGGGGTCCTGGGATGGAGGACTGTGTTCCATGGGGGTCCTGGGGTTGGAGGACTGTGATCCATGGGGGTCCTGGGGTTGGAGGACTGTGATCCATGGGGGTCCTGGGTTGGAGGACTGTGATCCATGGGGGTCCTGGGGTTGGAGGACTTTGATCCCTGGGGGTCCTGGGGTTGGAGGACTGTGATCCATGGAGGTCCTGGGTTTGGAGGACTGTGATCCCTGGGGGTCCTGGGTTGGAGGACTGTGATCCATGGGGGTCCTGGGGTTGGAGGACTGTGATCCACGGGGGTCCTGGGGTTGGAGGACTGAGATCCACGGGGGTCCTGGGGTTGGAGGACTGTAATCCATGGGAGTCCTGGGGTTGGAGGACTGTGATCCATGGAAGTCCTGGGGTTGGAGGACTTTGATCAATGGGGGTCCTGGGGTTGGAGGACTGTAATCCACGGGGTTCCTGGGGTTGAAGGACTGTGATCCATGGGGTTTTTTCGTTGGAGGACTGTGATCCATGGGGGTCCTGGGGTTGGAGGACTGTGATCCCTGGGGGTCCCGGGGTTGGAGGACTGTGATCCCTGGGGGTCCCGGGGTTGGAGGACTGTGATCCATGAGGGTCCTGGGGTTGGAGGTCTGTGATTCATGGGGGTCCTGATGTTGGAGGACTGTGATCCATGGGGTTCCTTTCGTTGGAGGACTGTGATCTATGGGTTCCTGGGGTTGGAGGACTGTGATCCCTGGGGGTCCTGGGGTTGGAGGACTGTGATCCCTGGGGGTCCTGGGGTTGGAGGACTGTGATCCATGAGGGTCCTGGGGTTGGAGGACTGTGATCCATGGGGGTCCTGATGTTGGAGGACTGTGATCCATGTGGGTCCTGGGGTTGGAGGACTGTGATCCATGGGGGTCCTGGGGTTGGAGGACTGTGTTTATGGGTTCCTGGGGTTGGAGGACTGTGGTCCATGGGGTTCCTGGGGTTGAAGGACTGTGATCCATGGGGGTGCTAGGGTTGGAGGACTGTGGTCCATGGGGTTCCTGGGGTTGAAGGACTGTGATCCATGGGGGTCCTAGGGTTGGAGGACTGTGATCCTTGGGGGTCCTGGGGTTGGAGTACTGTGATTCATGGAGGTCCTGGGGTTGGAGGACTGTGATCCTGATCCATGGGGGTCCTGGGGTTAGAGGACTGTGATCCCTGGGGGTCCCGGGGTTGGAGGACTGTGATCCATGAGGGTCCTGGGGTTGGAGGTCTGTGATTCATGGGGGTCCTGATGTTGGAGGACTGTGATCCATGGGGTTCCTTTCGTTGGAGGACTGTGATCTATGGGTTCCTGGGGTTGGAGAACTGTGATCCATGAGGGTCCTGGGGTTGGATGACTGTGATCCTTGGGGGCCCTGGGGTTGGAGGACTGTGATCCCTGGGGTCCTGGGGTTGGAGGACTGTGATCCATGGGGTTCCTGGGGTTAGAGGACTGTGATCCATGGGGGTCCTGGGGTTGGAGGGCTTTGATCCATGGGGGTCCTGGGGTTGGAGGACTGTGATCCATGGGGGTCCTGGGGTTGGAGGACTGTGATCCATGGGGGTCCTAAGGTTGGAGGACTGTGATCCATGGGGGTCCTGGGGTTGGAGGACTGTGATCCATGGGCGTCCTGGGTTGGAGGACTGTGATCCATGGGGATCCTGGGGTTGGAGGACTGTGATCCATGGGAGTCCTGGGGTTGGAGGACTGTGATCCATGGGAGTCCTGGGGTTGGAGGACTGTGATCCTTGGGGGTCCTGGGGTTGGAGGACTGTAATCCATGGGGTTCCTGGGGTTGAAGGACTGTGATCCATGGGGTTCCTTTCGTTGGAGGACTGTGATCCATGGTGGTCCTGGGGTTGGAGGACCGTGATCCATGGGGGTCCTGGGGTTGGAGTACTGTGATCCATGGGGGTCCTGGGGTTGGAGGACTGTGATCCATGGGGGTCCTGGGGTTGGAGGACTGTGATCCATGGGGGTCCTGGGTTGGAGGACTGTGATCCATGGGGGTCCTGGGGTTGGAGGACTGTGATCCATGGGGGTCCTGGGTTGGAGGTCTGTGATCCATGGGGGTCCTGGGGTTGCAGGACTGTTATCCATGGGGGTCCTGGGGTTGGAGGACTGTGATCCATGGGGTTCCTGGGGTTGAAGGACTGTGATCCATGGGGTTCCTTTCGTTGGAGGACTGTGATCTATGGGGGTCCTGGGGTTGGAGGACTGTGATCCATGGGGGTCCTGGGGTTGGAGGACTGTGATCCATGGGGTTCCTGGGGTTGGAGGACTGTGATCCATGGGGGTCCTGATGTTGGAGGACTGTGATCCATGGGGGTCCTGGGGTTGGAGGACTGTGATCCATGGAGGTCCTGGGGTTGAAGGACTGTGATCCATGTGGGTCCTGGGGTTGGAGAACTGTGATCCAATAGGGTCCTCGGGTTGAAGGACTGTGATCCATGGGGGTCCTGGGGTTGGAGGACTGTGATCCCTGGGGGTCCTGGGGTTAGAGGACTGTGATCCCATGGGTCCTGGGGTTGGAGGACTGTGATCCATGAGGGTCCTGGGGTTGGAGGACTGTGATCCCATGGGTCCTGGGGTTGGAGGACTGTGATCCATGGGGGTCCTGGGGTTGGAGGACTGTAATCCATGGGAGTCCTGGGGTTGGAGGACTGTGATCCATGGGAGTCCTGGGGTTGGAGGACTTTGATCCATGGGGGTCCTGGGGTTGGAGGACTGTAATCCACAGGGTTCCTGGGGTTGAAGGACTGTGATCCATGGGGGTCCTGGGGTTGGAGGACTGTGATCCTTGGGGGTCCTGGGGTTAGAGGACTGTGATCCCTGGGGGTCCCGGGGTTGGAGGACTGTGATCCATGAGGGTCCTGGGGTTGGAGGTCTGTGATTCATGGGGGTCCTGATGTTGGAGGACTGTGATCCATGGGGATCCTTTCGTTGGAGGACTGTGATCTATGGGTTCCTGGGGTTGGAGGACTGTGATCCATGGGAGTCCTGGGGTTGGAGGGCTGTGATCCATGGGGTTCCTGGGGTTGGAGGACTGTGATCCATGGGGGTCCTGGGGTTGGAGGACTTTGATCCATGGGGGTCCTGGGGTTGGAGGACTGTGATCCACGGGGGTCCTGGGGTTGGAGGACTGTGATCCACGGGGGTCCTGGGGTTGGAGGACTGTGATCCATGGGGGTCCTGGGGTTGGAGGACTGTGGTCCATGGGAGTCCTGGGGTTGGAGGACTGTGATCCATGAGAGTCCTTGGGTTGGAGGACTTTGATTCATGGGGGTCCTGGGGTTGGAGGACTGTAATCCACGGGGTTCCTGGGGTTGAAGGACTGTGATCCATGGTTTTTTTTTGTTGGAGGACTGTGATCCATGGGGGTCCTGGGGTTGGAGGACTGTGATCCTTGGGGGTCCTGGGGTTAGAGGACTGTGATCCCTGGGGGTCCCGGGGTTGGAGGACTGTGATTCATGAGGGTCCTGGGGTTGGAGGTCTGTGATTCATGGGGGTCCTGATGTTGGAGGACTGTGATCCATGGGGTTCCTTTCGTTGGAGGACTATGATCTATGGGTTCCTGGGGTTGGAGAACTGTGATCCATGAGGGTCCTGGGGTTGGAGGACTGTGATCCTTGGGGGCCCTGGGGTTGGAGGACTGTGATCCATGGGGTCCTGGGGTTGGAGGACTGTGATCCATGGGGTTCCTGGGGTTAGAGGACTGTGATCCATGGGGGTCCTGGGGTTGGAGGACTTTGATCCATGGGGGTCCTGGGGTTGGAGGACTGTGATCCATGGGGGTCCTGGGGTTGGAGGACTGTGATCCATGGGGGTCCTAAGGTTGGAGGACTGTGATCCATGGGGGTCCTGGGGTTGGAGGACTGTGATCCATGGGCGTCCTGGGTTGGAGGACTGTGATCCATGGGGATCCTGGGGTTGGAGGACTGTGATCCATGGGAGTCCTGGGGTTGGAGGACTGTGATCCATGGGAGTCCTGGGGTTGGAGGACTGTGATCCTTGGGGGTCCTGGGGTTGGAGGACTGTAATCCATGGGGTTCCTGGGGATGAAGGACTGTGATCCATGGGGTTCCTTTCGTTGGAGGACTGTGATCCATGGTGGTCCTGGGGTTGGAGGACCGTGATCCATGGGGGTCCTGGGGTTGGAGTACTGTGATCCATGGGGGTCCTGGGGTTGGAGGACTGTGATCCATGGGGGTCCTGGGGTTGGAGGACTGTGATCCATGGGGGTCCTGGGTTGGAGGACTGTGATCCATGGGGGTCCTGGGGTTGGAGGACTGTGATCCATGGGGGTCCTGGGTTGGAGGTCTGTGATCCATGGGGGTCCTGGGGTTGCAGGACTGTAATCCATGGGGGTCCTGGGGTTGGAGGACTGTGATCCATGGGGTTCCTGGGGTTGAAGGACTGTGATCCATGGGGTTCCTTTCGTTGGAGGACTGTGATCTATGGGGGTCCTGGGGTTGGAGGACTGTGATCCATGGGGGTCCTGGGGTTGGAGGACTGTGATCCATGGGGTTCCTGGGGTTGGAGGACTGTGATCCATGGGGGTCCTGATGTTGGAGGACTGTGATCCATGGGGGTCCTGGGGTTGGAGGACTGTGATCCATGGAGGTCCTGGGGTTGGAGGACTGTGATCCATGTGGGTCCTGGGGTTGGAGAACTGTGATCCATTAGGGTCCTCGGGTTGAAGGACTGTGATCCATGGGGGTCCTGGGGTTGGAGGACTGTGATCCCTGGGGGTCCTGGGGTTAGAGGACTGTGATCCCATGGGTCCTGGGGTTGGAGGACTGTGATCCATGAGGGTCCTGGGGTTGGAGGACTGTGATCCCATGGGTCCTGGGGTTGGAGGACTGTGATCCATGGGGGTCCTGGGTTGGAGGACTGTGATCCATGGGGGTCCTGGGGTTGGAGGACTGTGATCCATGGGGGTCCAGGGTTGGAGGTCTGTGATCCATGGGGGTCCTGGGGTTGCAGGACTGTAATCCATGGGGTTCCTGGGGTTGGAGGACTGTGATCCATGGGGTTCCTGGGGTTGAAGGACTGTGATCCATGGGGTTCCTTTCGTTGGAGGACTGTGATCTATGGGGGTCCTGGGGTTGGAGGACTGTGATCCATGGGGGTCCTGGGGTTGGAGGACTGTGATCCATGGGGTTCCTGGGGTTGGAGGACTGTGATCCATGGGGGTCCTGATGTTGGAGGACTGTGATCCATGGGGGTCCTGGGGTTGGAGGACTGTGATCCATGGAGGTCCTGGGGTTGGAGGACTGTGATCCATGTGGGTCCTGGGGTTGGAGAACTGTGATCCATTAGGGTCCTCGGGTTGAAGGACTGTGATCCATGGGGGTCCTGGGGTTGGAGGACTGTGATCCATGGGGGTCCTGGGGTTGGAGGACTGTGATCCCTGGGGGTCCTGGGGTTGGAGGACTGTGATCCATGGGGGTCCTGGGGTTGGAGGACTGTGATCCCTGGGGGTCCTGGGGTTAGAGGACTGTGATCCCATGGGTCCTGGGGTTGGAGGACTGTGATCCATGAGGGTCCTGGGGTTGGAGGACTGTGATCCCATGGGTCCTGGGGTTGGAGGACTGTGATCCATGAGGGTCCTGGGGTTGGAGGACTGTGATCCATGGGGGTCCTGGGGTTGGAGGACTGTGATCCCTGGGGGTCCTGTGGTTAGAGGACTGTGATCCCATGGGTACTGGGGTTGGAGGACTGTGATCCATGAGGGTCCTGGGGTTGGAGGACTGTGATCCTTGGGGGCCCTTGGGTTGGAGGACTGTGATCCCTGGGGGTCCTGGGGTTGGAGGACTGTGATCCCTGGGGGTCCTGGGGTTGGAGGACTGTGATCCCTGGGGTCCTGGGGTTCGAGGACTGTGATCCATGGGGTTCCTGGGGTTGGAGGACTGTGATCCATGGGGGTCCTGGGGTTGGAGGACTGTGATCCATGGAGGTCCTGGGGTTGGAGGACTGTGATCCATGTGGGTCCTGGGGTTGGAGAACTGTGATCCATTAGGGTCCTCGGGTTGAAGGACTGTGATCCATGGGGGTCCTGGGGTTGGAGGACTGTGATCCCTGGGGGTCCTGGGGTTAGAGGACTGTGATCCCATGGGTCCTGGGGTTGGAGGACTGTGATCCATGAGGGTCCTGGGGTTGGAGGACTGTGATCCCATGGGTCCTGGGGTTGGAGGACTGTGATCCATGGGGGTCCTGGGTTGGAGGACTGTGATCCATGGGGGTCCTGGGGTTGGAGGACTGTGATCCATGGGGGTCCAGGGTTGGAGGTCTGTGATCCATGGGGGTCCTGGGGTTGCAGGACTGTAATCCATGGGGTTCCTGGGGTTGGAGGACTGTGATCCATGGGGTTCCTCGGGTTGAAGGACTGTGATCTATGGGGTTCCTTTCGTTGGAGGACTGTGATCTATGGGGGTCCTGGGGTTGGAGGACTGTGATCCATGGGGGTCCTGGGGTTGGAGGACTGTGATCCATGGGGTTCCTGGGGTTGGAGGACTGTGATCCATGGGGGTCCTGATGTTGGAGGACTGTGATCCATGGGGGTCCTGGGGTTGGAGGACTGTGATCCATGGAGGTCCTGGGGTTGGAGGACTGTGATCCATGTGGGTCCTGGGGTTGGAGAACTGTGATCCATTAGGGTCCTCGGGTTGAAGGACTGTGATCCATGGGGGTCCTGGGGTTAGAGGACTGTGATCCATGGGGGTCCTGGGGTTGGAGGACTGTGATCCCTGGGGGTCCTGGGGTTGGAGGACTGTGATCCATGGGGGTCCTGGGGTTGGAGGACTGTGATCCCTGGGGGTCCTGGGGTTAGAGGACTGTGATCCCATGGGTCCTGGGGTTGGAGGACTGTGATCCATGAGGGTCCTGGGGTTGGAGGACTGTGATCCCATGGGTCCTGGGGTTGGAGGACTGTGATCCATGAGGGTCCTGGGGTTGGAGGACTGTGATCCATGGGGGTCCTGGGGTTGGAGGACTGTGATCCCTGGGGGTCCTGTGGTTAGAGGACTGTGATCCCATGGGTACTGGGGTTGGAGGACTGTGATCCATGAGGGTCCTGGGGTTGGAGGACTGTGATCCTTGGGGGCCCTTGGGTTGGAGGACTGTGATCCCTGGGGGTCCTGGGGTTGGAGGACTGTGATCCCTGGGGGTCCTGGGGTTGGAGGACTGTGATCCCTGGGGTCCTGGGGTTCGAGGACTGTGATCCATGGGGTTCCTGGGGTTGGAGGACTGTGATCCATGGGGGTCCTGGGGTTGGAGGACTTTGATCCATGGGGGTCCTGGGGTTGGAGGACTGTGATCCATGGGGGTCCTGGGGTTGGAGGACTGTGATCCACGGGGGTCCTGGGGTTGGAGGACTGTGATCCATGGGGGTCCTGGGGTTGGAGGACTGTGATCCATGGGGGTCCTGGGGTTGGAGAACTGTGTTTATGGGTTCCTGGGGTTGGAGGACTGTGGTCCATGGGGTTCCTGGGGTTGAAGGACTGTGATCCATGGGGGTGCTAGGGTTGGAGGACTGTGGTCCATGGGGTTCCTGGGGTTGAAGGACTGTGATCCATGGGGGTCCTAGGGTTGGAGGACTGTGATCCTTGGGGGTCCTGGGGTTTGAGTACTGTAATTCATGGAGGTCCTGGGGTTGGAGGACTGTGATCCATGGGGGTCCTGGGGTTGGAGGACTGTGATCCCTAGGGGTCCTGGGGTTGGAGGACTGTGATCCATGGGGGTCCTGGAGTTGGAGGACTGTGATCCTTGGGGGTCCTGGGGTTGGAGGACTGTGATCCATGGGGGTCCTGAGGTTGGAGGACTGTGATTCATGGGGGTCCTGGGATGGAGGACTGTGTTCCATGGGGGTCCTGGGGTTGGAGGACTGTGATCCATGGGGGTCCTGGGGTTGGAGGACTGTGATCCATGGGGGTCCTGGGTTGGAGGACTGTGATCCATGGGGGTCCTGGGGTTGGAGGACTTTGATCCCTGGGGGTCCTGGGGTTGGAGGACTGTGATCCATGGAGGTCCTGGGTTTGGAGGACTGTGATCCCTGGGGGTCCTGGGTTGGAGGACTGTGATCCATGGGGGTCCTGGGGTTGGAGGACTGTGATCCATGGGGGTCCTGGGGTTGGAGGACTGTGATCCACGGGGGTCCTGGGGTTGGAGGACTGAGATCCACGGGGGTCCTGGGGTTGGAGGACTGTAATCCATGGGAGTCCTGGGGTTGGAGGACTGTGATCCATGGGAGTCCTGGGGTTGGAGGACTTTGATCAATGGGGGTCCTGGGGTTGGAGGACTGTAATCCACGGGGTTCCTGGGGTTGAAGGACTGTGATCCATGGGGTTTTTTCGTTGGAGGACTGTGATCCATGGGGGTCCTGGGGTTGGAGGACTGTGATCCCTGGGGGTCCCGGGGTTGGAGGACTGTGATCCCTGGGGGTCCCGGGGTTGGAGGACTGTGATCCATGAGGGTCCTGGGGTTGGAGGTCTGTGATTCATGGGGGTCCTGATGTTGGAGGACTGTGATCCATGGGGTTCCTTTCGTTGGAGGACTGTGATCTATGGGTTCCTGGGGTTGGAGGACTGTGATCCCTGGGGGTCCTGGGGTTGGAGGACTGTGATCCCTGGGGGTCCTGGGGTTGGAGGACTGTGATCCATGAGGGTCCTGGGGTTGGAGGACTGTGATCCATGGGGGTCCTGATGTTGGAGGACTGTGATCCATGTGGGTCCTGGGGTTGGAGGACTGTGATCCATGGGGGTCCTGGGGTTGGAGGACTGTGTTTATGGGTTCCTGGGGTTGGAGGACTGTGGTCCATGGGGTTCCTGGGGTTGAAGGACTGTGATCCATGGGGGTGCTAGGGTTGGAGGACTGTGGTCCATGGGGTTCCTGGGGTTGAAGGACTGTGATCCATGGGGGTCCTAGGGTTGGAGGACTGTGATCCTTGGGGGTCCTGGGGTTGGAGTACTGTGATTCATGGAGGTCCTGGGGTTGGAGGACTGTGATCCTGATCCATGGGGGTCCTGGGGTTGGAGGACTGTGATCCCTGGGGGTCCTGGGGTTGGAGGACTGTGATCCATGGGGGTCCTGGGGTTGGAGGACTGTGATCCATGGGGTCCTGGGGTTAGAGGACTGTGATCCATGGGGGTCCTGGGGTTGGAGGACTGTGATCCATGGGGGTCCTGGGTTGGAGGACTGTGATCCATGGGGATCCTGGGGTTGGAGAACTGTGATCCATGGGAGTTGTTACGCTGAGCGCTCCGGGTCCCCGTTCCTCCCCGGAGCGCTCGCCTCATCCTCGTTGTTGCAGCGCCCCGGTCAGATCCACTGACCGGGTGCGCTGTGGTCCCGCCTCCAGCCGGGATGCGATTCGCGATGCGGGTGGCGCCCGCTCACGATGCGCACCCCGGTCCCCGTACCTGACTCGCTCTCCGTCGGTCCTGTCCCGGCGCGCGCGGCCCCGCTCCCTAGGGCGCGCGCGCGTCGGGTCTCTGCGATTTAAAGGGCCAGTGCACCAATGATGGTGCCTGGCCCAATCTTCCCAATTAGCCTAATTAGTTTCCACCTGTGCACTCCCTACTTATACCTCACTTCCCCTGCACTCCCTCGCCGGATCTTGTTGCCATTGTGCCTAGTGAAAGCGTTTCCTTGTGTGTTCCTAGCCGTGTTCCTGACCTCCTGCCGTTGCCCCTGACTACGAACCTTGCCGCCTGCCCCCGACCTTCTGCTACGTCCGACCTTGCTTCTGCCTACTCCCTTGTA
Source organism: Hyla sarda (assembly GCF_029499605.1). Lineage (NCBI taxonomy): Eukaryota > Metazoa > Chordata > Amphibia > Anura > Hylidae > Hyla > Hyla sarda. The sequence continues at coordinate 43,976 of NW_026608375.1, forward strand.
CCGCGCCTATCTTCAGCAGCCAGAGAGGTTGAGTCGTTGCTGGTGGATACGACCTGGTCACTACCGCCGCAGCAAGACCATCCCGCTTTGCGGCGGGCTCTGGTGAAAACCAGTAGTGGCTTAGAACCGGTCCACTAGCGCGGTCCACGCCATCCCTCTCTGGCACAGAGGATCCACTACCCGCCAGCCGGCATCGTGACAGTAGATCCGGCCATGGATTCCGCTGAGGTGCCGCTGTCAAGTCTTGCCGACATTTCCACGATGATCACCCAACAAAATCACCAGCTGGCATACTTGACCACCGTGACACAGCAACTGAAGTCACAGTTACAGCAGCTGCAACTGCAACAACCATCTCCTCCGCCGGCTCCTGCAACTCCTCCGCAGCAACCGGCCGCTCCTAACCCCTGCTTGTCTCTGCCGGACAAATTTGATGAGGACTCTAGACTCTGCCGTGGTCTCCTTTCTGGAAAGGCCTTGTCTGGGGCCACACCACTCTGGGACCGCAATGATCCTGCCACAGCCACAGTCCAGTCCTTCTTCGCTGAGGTCCGTGGTGTCTTCGAGGAGCCTGCCCGAGCTTCTTCTGCCGAGACTGCCCTGCTGAACCTGGCCCAGGGTGTTTCTTCCGTTGGCGAGTACGCCATTCAGTTCCGTGCTCTTGCTTCCGAGTTGTCCTGGAATAGTGAGGCTCTCTGCGCGACCTTTAAAAAAGGCCTATCCAGCAACATTAAAGATGTTCTGGCCGCACGAGAAATCCCTGCTAACCTGCATGAACTCATTCATCTAGCCACTCGCATTGACATGCGTTTTTCTGAGAGGCATCAAGAGCTCCGCCAGGATATGGACTTTGTTCGCACGAGGCGTTTTTTCTCCCCGGCTCCTCTCTCCTCTGGTCCTCTGCAATCCGTTCCTGTGCCTCCCGCCGTGGAGGCTATGCAGGTCGACCGGTCTCGCCTGACACCTCAAGAGAGGACACGACGCCGTATGGAGAACCTCTGCCTGTACTGTGCCGGTACCGAACACTTCCTGAGGGATTGTCCTATCCGTCCTCCCCGCCTGGAAAGACGTACGCTGACTCCGCACAAAGGTGACACAGTTCTTGATGTCAACTCTGCTTCTCCACGTCTTACTGTGCCTGTGCGGATATCTTCCTCTACCTTCTCCTTCTCTACTATGGCCTTCTTGGATTCCGGATCTGCAGGAAAATTTTTTTTTGGCCTCTCTTATCAACAGGTTCTACGTCCCTGTGACCAGTCTCGCCAGACCCCTCTACATCAATTGTGTAAACAATAAAAGATTGGACTGTACCATGCGTTTCCGCACAGAACCCCTCCTAATGTGCATCGGACCTCATCACGGAAAAATTGAGTTTTTTTTCCTCTGGTTCTTTGGCCCCAAGAAGAGGGGGAGACCCAAGGGGGGGGGTACTGTTACGCCGAGCGCTCCGGGTCCCCGTTCCTCCCCGGAGCGCTCGCCTCATCCTCGTTGTTGCAGCGCCCCAGTCAGATCCACTGACCGGGTGCGCTGCGGTCCCGCCTCCAGCCGGGATGCGATTCGCGATGCGGGTGGCGCCCGCTCGCGATGCGCACCCCGGTCCCCGTACCTGACTCGCTCTCCGTCGGTCCTGTCCCGGCGCGCGCGGCCCCGCTCCCTAGGGCGCGCGCGCGCCGAGTCTCTGCGATTTAAAGGGCCAGTGCACCAATGATGGTGCCTGGCCCAATCTTCCCAATTAGCTTAATTAGTTTCCACCTGTGCACTCCCTACTTATACCTCACTTCCCATGCACTCCCTTGCCGGATCTTGTTGCCCTTGTGCCAGTGAAAGCGTTTCCTTGTGTGTTTAAAGCCTGTGTACCAGAACTTCTGCTATCTCCCCTGACTACGAACCTTGCCGCCTGCCCCGACCTTCTGCTACGTCCGACCTTGCTTCTGCCTACTCCCTTGTACCGCGCCTATCTTCAGCAGTCAGAGAGGTTGAGCCGTTGCTAGTGGATACGACCTGGTCACTACCGCCGCAGCAAGACCATCCCGCTTTGCGGCGGGCTCTGGTGAAAACCTGTAGTGACTTAGAACCGATCCACTAGCACGGTCCACGCCAATCCCTCTCTGGCACAGAGGATCCACCTCCTGCCAGCCGGCATCGTGACAGGAGTCCTGTGGTTGGAGGACTGTGATCCATGGGAGTCCTGGGGTTGGAGGACTGTGATCCATGGGGTTCCTGGGGTTGGAGGACTGTGATTCATGGGGGTCCTGGGGTTGGAGGACTTTGATCCATGGGGTTCCTGGGGTTGGAGGACTGTGATTCATGGGGGTCCTGGGGTTGGAGGACTTTGATCCATGGAGGTCCTGGGGTTGGAGGACTGTGATACACGGGGGTCCTGGGGTTGGAGGACTGTGATCCACGGGGGTCCTGGTGTTGGAGGACTGTGATCCATGGGGGTCCTGGGGTTGGAGGACTGTAATCCATGGGAGTCCTGGGGTTGGAGGACTGTGATCCATGGGAGTCCTTGGGTTGGAGGACTTTGATCTATGGGGGTCCTGGGGTTGGAGGGATGTGATCCATGTGGGTCCTGGGGTTGGAGAACTGTGATCCATGGGGGTCCTCGGGTTGGAGGACTGTGATCCATGAGGGTCCTGGGGTTGGAGGACTGTGATCCATGGGGGTCCTGGGGTTAGATGACTGTGATCCTTGGGGACCCTGGGGTTGGAGGACTGTGATCCCTGGGGGTCCTGGGGTTGGAGGACTGTGATCCCTGGGGTCCTGGGGTTGGAGGACTGTGATCCATGGGGTTCCTGGGGTTAAAGGACTGTGATCCATGGGGGTCCTGGGGTTGGAGGACTTTGATCCATGGGGGTCCTGGGGTTGGAGGACTGTGATCCATGGGGGTCCTGGGGTTGGAGGACTGTGATCCACGGTGGTCCTGGGGTTTGAGGACTGTGATCCATGGGGGTCCTGGGGTTGGAGGACTGTGATCCATGGGGGTCCTGGGGTTGGAGGACTGTGATTCATGGGGGTCCTGGGATGGAGGACTGTGTTCCATGGGGGTCCTGGGGTTGGAGGACTGTGATCCATGGGGGTCTTGGGGTTGGAGGACTGTGATCCATGGGGGTCCTGGGTTGGAGGACTGTGATCCATGGGGGTCCTGGGGTTGGAGGACTTTGATCCCTGGGGGTCCTGGGGTTGGAGGACTGTGATCCATGGAGGTCCTGGGTTTGGAGGACTGTGATCCCTGGGGGTCCTGGGTTGGAGGACTGTGATCCTTGGGGGTCCTGGGGTTGGAGGACTGTGATCCATGGGGGTCCTGGGGTTGGAGGACTGTGATCCACGGGGGTCCTGGGGTTGGAGGACTGTGATCCATGGGGGTCCTGGGGTTGGAGGACTGCAATCCATGGGAGTCCTGGGGTTGGAGGACTGTGATCCATGGGAGTCCTGGGGTTGGAGGACTTTGATCAATGGGGGTCCTGGGGTTGGAGGACTGTAATCCACGGGGTTCCTGGGGTTGAAGGACTGTGATCCATGGGGTTTTTTCGTTGGAGGACTGTGATCCATGGGGGTCCTGGGGTTGGAGGACTGTGATCCCTGGGGGTCCCGGGGTTGGAGGACTGTGATCCATGAGGGTCCTGGGGTTGGAGGTCTGTGATTCATGGGGGTCCTGATGTTGGAGGACTGTGATCCATGGGGTTCCTTTCGTTGGAGGACTGTGATCTATGGGTTCCTGGTGTTGGAGGACTGTGATCCCTGGGGGTCCTGGGGTTGAAGGACTGTGATCCCTGGGGGTCCTGGGGTTGGAGGACTGTGATCCATGAGGGTCCTGGGGTTGGAGGACTGTGATCCATGGGGGTCCTGATGTTGGAGGACTGTGATCCATGGGGGTCCTGGGGTTGGAGGACTGTGATCCATGGGGGTCCTGGGGTTGGAGGACTGTGTTTATGGGTTCCTGGGGTTGGAGGACTGTGGTTCATGGGGTTCCTGGGGTTGAAGGACTGTGATCCATGGGGGTGCTAGGGTTGGAGGACTGTGGTCCATGGGGTTCCTGGGGTTGAAGGACTGTGATCCATGGGGGTCCTGGGGTTGAAGGACTGTGATCCTTGGGGGTCCTGGGGTTGGAGTACTGTGATTCATGGAGGTCCTGGGGTTGGAGGACTGTGATCCATGGGGGTCCTGGGGTTGGAGGACTGTGATCCCTGGGGGTCCTGGGGTTGGAGGACTGTGATCCATGGGGGTCCTGGTGTTGGAGGACTGTGATCCATGGGGGTCCTGGTGTTGGAGGACTGTGATCCATGGGGGTCCTGGGGTTGGAGGACTGTGATCCATGGGGGTCCTGGGGTTGGAGGACTGTGATCCATGGAGGTCCTGGGGCTGGAGGACTGTGATCCATGGGGGTCCTGGGGTTGGAGGGATGTGATCCATGTGGGTCCTGGGGTTGGAGGACTGTGGTCCATGGGGGTCCTGGGGTTGGAGGACTGTGATCCATGGGGGTCCTGGGGTTAGATGACTGTGATCCCATGGGTCCTGGGGTTGGAGGACTGTGATCCCTGGGGGTCCTGGGGTTGGAGGACTGTGATCCCTGGGGTCCTGGGGTTGGAGGACTAAGATCCATGGGGTTCCTGGGGTTAAAGGACTGTGATCCATGGGGGTTCTGGGGTTGAAGGACTTTGATCCATGGGGGTCCTGGGGTTGGAGGACTGTGATCCATGGTGGTTCTGGGGTTGGAGGACTGTGATCCATGGGGGTCCTGGGGTTGGAGGACTGTGATCCATGGGGGTCCTGGGGTTGGAGGACTGTGATTCATGGGGGTCCTGGGTTGGAGGACTGTGTTCCATGGGGGTCCTGGGGTTGGAGGACTGTGATCCATGGGGGTCCTTGGAGGACTGTGATCCATGGGGGTCCTGGGGTTGGAGGACTGTGATCCCTGGGGGTCCTGGGGTTGGAGGACTGTGATCCCTGGGGTCCTGGGGTTGGAGGACTAAGATCCATGGGGTTCCTGGGGTTAAAGGACTGTGATCCATGGGGGTTCTGGGGTTGAAGGACTTTGATCCATGGGGGTCCTGGGGTTGGAGGACTGTGATCCATGGGGGTCCTGGGGTTGGAGGACTGTGATCCATGGGGGTCCTGGGGTTGGAGGACTGTGATTCATGGGGGTCCTGGGTTGGAGGACTGTGTTCCATGGGGGTCCTGGGGTTGGAGGACTGTGATCCATGGGGGTCCTTGGAGGACTGTGATCCATGGGGGTCCTGGGGTTGGAGGACTGTGATCCATGGGGGTCCTGGGGTTGGAGGACTGTGATCCATGGGGGTCCTGGGGTTGGAGGACTGTGATCCCTGGGGTTGGAGGACTGTGATCCATGGAGGTCCTGGGTTTGGAGGACTGTGATCCAAGGGGGTTCTGGAGTTGGAGGACTGTGATCCCTGGGGGTTCTGAGGTTGGAGGACTGTGATCCATGGGGTTCCTTGGGTTGGAGGACTGTGATCCATGGGGGTCCTGGGGTTGGAGGACTGTGATCCATGTGGGTCCTGGGGTTGGAGGACTGTGATCCATGGGGGTCCTGGGGTTGGAGGACTGTGGTCCACGGGGGTCCTGGGGTAGAGGGGTTGGTCTTTGCTGAGGTAAATTCCTGGGATCTATGGGGGAGACCTGACAATAATAACGTAGTAGTATTATCCATTCCAGAGAAGACATTTCGGGGACCCCTTTTCCCACCCTCAGGGCAGGAGCCCCCCCCCCCCCCATTGTCTTGGATCTGTCGTGTCTCCCGATCAGTGACTGGGAAGGACCAACAGGACAATCCCAAACAATAATTGGAGACCCCGGGGAGAGGAGCGGAGCTCAGGGTTAATCATTGCTGATTCCTGATACTTCAGCTCCGGGGGGAAAGTGCTGGAGTAGATGCTACATGGAAGCAGAACCGCAGCTCAGGTAAAGCCTCCTCCTCATTTATGGAACTTGTTATATATTGTGACTACGGGGCCCTAATATACTGCTCCTGCACAGGGGCCCTAATATACTGCTCCTGCACAGGGGCCCTAATATACTGCTCCTGCACAGGGGCCCTAATATACTGCTCCTGCACAGGGGCCCTAATATACTGCTCCGGCACAGGGGCCCTAATATACTGCTCCTGCACAGGGGCCCTAATATACTGCTCCTGCACAGGGGCCCTAATATACTGCTCCTGCACAGGGGCCCTAATATACTGCTCCGGCACAGGGGCCCTAATATACTGCTCCTGCACAGGGGCCCTAATATACTGCTCCGGCACAGGGGCCCTAATATACTGCTCCTGCACAGGGGCCCTAATATACTGCTCCTGCACAGGGGCCCTAATATACTGCTCCTGCACAGGGGCCCTAATATACTGCTCCTGCACAGGGGCCCTAATATACTGCTCCGGCACAGGGGCCCTAATATACTGCTCCTGCACAGGGGCCCTAATATACTGCTCCTGCACAGGGGCCCTAATATACTGCTCCTGCAAAGGGGCCCTAATATACTGCTCCTGCACAGGGGCCCCTACCTGACTCTTTGGGGTCCTCACTTCTATTTTATGGTGCTTTTGTTTTGTTTGTACAATTTATCACAGAATCTCCGGCTGTTACTTTGTAATCAAAAGAGTCTCCTCATAGATTCAGGGGTTCTGGATTATCAGATGTTCTGGATTATCAGATGTTCTGAATTATGAGATGTTCTGAATTATCAGATGTTCTGGATTATCAGATGTTCTGGATTATCAGAAGTTCTGTATTATTAGATGTTCTGGATTATCAGATGTTCTGTTTTATTATATGTTCTGGATTATCAGATGTTCTGTATTATCCGATGTTCTGGATTATCAGATGTTCTGGATTATTAGATGTTCTGTTTTATTATATGTTCTGGATTATCCGATGTTCTGGATTATCAGATGTTCTGGATTATCAGATGTTCTGGATTATTAGATGTTCTGTTTTATTATATGTTCTGGATTATCAGATGTTCTGTATTATCCGATGTTCTGGATTATCAGATGTTCTGGATTATTAGATGTTCTGTTTTATTATATGTTCTGGATTATCCGATGTTCTGGATTATCAGATGTTCTGGATTATCAGATGTTCTGGATTATTAGATGTTCTGGATTATTCGATGTTCTGAATTATCAGATGTTCGGGATTATTCGATGTTCTGGATTATCAGATGTTCGGGATTATTATATGTTCTGTATTATCAGATGTTCTGTATTATCTGATGTTCTGTTTTATTATATGTTCTGTATTATCAGATGTTCTGGATTATCAGATGTTCTGGATTATCAGATGTTCTGGATTATCAGATGTTCTGTATTATCAGATGTTCTGTTTTATCATATGTTCTGTATTATCAGATGTTCTGGATTATCAGATGTTCTGGATTATCAGATGTTCTGGATTATCAGATGTTCTGGATTATCAGATGTTCTGGATTATCAGATGTTCTGGATTATCAGATGTTCTGGATTATTCGATGTTCTGAATTATCAGATGTTCGGGATTATTAGATGTTCTGGATTATTAGGTTTTCTGGATTATTAGATGTTCTGGAGATGATTGAGTGATGATGGGGCGGGCTGAGTAATGGTACCGGAAGGGGGATGTGCGGCTGTGGATCTGCTGGATACAGGTACACGGTCATCAGGATTCTGCATTGATTGAGATCAGGACATGTGCACACTGGATTCACCATCACTTATTACAGCGCATTCTGTTTGTGCATTTACTGTGTGACCAGGGTCTGAGAATAGTGAGTGCAGCTCTGGAGGATAAGACATGATGCAACAGCAGAATAGTGAGTGCAGCTCTGGAGGATAAGACATGATGCAACAGCAGAATAGTGAGTGCAGCTCTGGAGGATAAGACATGATGCAACAGCAGAATAGTGAGTGCAGCTCTGGAGGATAAGACATGATGCAACAGCAGAATAGTGAGTGCAGCTCTGGAGGATAAGACATGATGTAACAGCAGAATAGTGAGTGCAGCTCTGAAGGATAAGACATAATGTAACAGCAGAATAGTGAGTGCAGCTCTGGAGGATAAGACAAGATGTAACAGCAGAATAGTGAGTGCAGCTCTGAAGGATAAGACATAATGTAACAGCAGAATAGTGAGTGCAGCTCTGGAGGATAAGACAGGATGTAACAGCAGAATAGTGAGTGCAGCTCTGGAGGATAAGACATAATGTAACAGCAGAATAGTGAGTGCAGCTCTGGAGGATAAGACAGGATGTAACAGCAGAATAGTGAGTGCAGCTCTGGAGGATAAGACATGATGTAACAGCAGAATAGTGAGTGCAGCTCTGGAGGATAAGACATGATGCAACAGCAGAATAGTGAGTGCAGCTCTGGAGGATAAGACACGATGCAACAGCAGAATAGTGAGTGCAGCTCTGGAGGATAAGACACGATGCAACAGCAGAATAGTGAGTGCAGCTCTGGAGGATAAGACATGATGCAACAGCAGAATAGTGAGTGCAGCTCTGGAGGATAAGACATGATGCAACAGCAGAATAGTGAGTGCAGCTCTGGAGGATAAGACATGATGCAACAGCAGAATAGTGAGTGCAGCTCTGGAGGATAAGACATGATGTAACAGCAGAATAGTGAGTGCAGCTCTGAAGGATAAGACATAATGTAACAGCAGAATAGTGAGTGCAGCTCTGGAGGATAAGACAAGATGTAACAGCAGAATAGTGAGTGCAGCTCTGAAGGATAAGACATAATGTAACAGCAGAATAGTGAGTGCAGCTCTGGAGGATAAGACAGGATGTAACAGCAGAATAGTGAGTGCAGCTCTGGAGGATAAGACATAATGTAACAGCAGAATAGTGAGTGCAGCTCTGGAGGATAAGACAGGATGTAACAGCAGAATAGTGAGTGCAGCTCTGGAGGATAAGACATGATGTAACAGCAGAATAGTGAGTGCAGCTCTGGAGGATAAGACATGATGCAACAGCAGAATAGTGAGTGCAGCTCTGGAGGATAAGACAAGATGTAACAGCAGAATAGTGAGTGCAGCTCTGAAGGATAAGACATAATGTAACAGCAGAATAGTGAGTGCAGCTCTGGAGGATAAGACAGGATGTAACAGCAGAATAGTGAGTGCAGCTCTGGAGGATAAGACAAGATGTAACAGCAGAATAGTGAGTGCAGCTCTGGAGGATAAGACATAATGTAACAGCAGAATAGTGAGTGCAGCTCTGGAGGATAAGACAGGATGTAACAGCAGAATAGTGAGTGCAGCTCTGGAGGATAAGACATGATGTAACAGCAGAATAGTGAGTGCAGCTCTGGAGGATAAGACAAGATGTAACAGCAGAATAGTGAGTGCAGCTCTGGAGGATAATACATGATGTAACAGCAGAATAGTGAGTGCAGCTCTGGAGGATAAGACAGGATGTAACAGCAGAATAGTGAGTGCACCTCTGGAAGATAAGACATGATGTAACAGCAGAATAGTGAGTGCACCTCTGGAGAATAAGACATGATGTAACAGCAGAATAGTGAGTGCAGCTCTGGAGGATAAGACCTGATGTAACAGCAGAATAGTGAGTGCAGCTCTGGAAGGTAAGACAAGATGTAACAGTAGAATAGTGAGTGCAGCTCTGGAGGATAAGACATGATGTAACAGCAGAATAGTGAGTGCAGCTCTGGAGGATAAGGCATGATGTAACAGCAGAATAGTGAGTGCACCTCTGGAGGATAAGACATGATGTAACAGCAGAATAGTGAGTGCACCTCTGGAGGATAAGACATGATGTAACAGCAGAATAGTGAGTGCAGCTCTGGAGTATAAAACATGATGTAACAGCAGAATAGTGAGTGCAGCTCTGGAGGATAAGACATGATATAACAGCAGAATAGATAGTGCAGCTCTGGAGGATAAGACAAGATGTAACAGTAGAATAGTGAGTGCAGCTCTGGAGGATAAGACAAGATGTAACAGTAGAATAGTGAGTGCAGCTCTGGAGGATAAGACATGATGTAACAGCAGAATAGTGAGCACAGCTCTGGAGGATAAGACATGATGTCACAGCAGAATAGTGAGTGCAGCTCTGGAGGATAAGACATGATGTCACAGCAGAATAGTGAGTGCAGCTCTGGAGGATAAGACATGATGTAACAGCAGAATAGTGAGTGCACCTCTGGAGGATAAGACATGATGTACCAGCAGAATAGTGAGTGCAGCTCTGGAGGATAAGACATGATGTAACAGCAGAATAGTGAGTGCAGCTCTGGAGGATAAGACATGATGTACCAGCAGAATAGTGAGTGCACCTCTGGAGGATAAGACATGATGTAACAGCAGAATAGTGAGTGCAGCTCTGGAGTATAAAACATGATGTAACAGCAGAATAGTGAGTGCAGCTCTGGAGGATAAGACATGATGTAACAGCAGAATAGTGAGTGCACCTCTGGAGGATAAGAAATGATGTACCAGCAGAATAGATAGTGCAGCTCTGGAGGATAAGACCTGATGTAACAGCAGAATAGTGAGTGCAGCTCTGGAGGATAAGACAGGATGTAACAGTAGAATAGTGAGTGCAGCTCTGGAGGATAAGACATGATGTAACAGCAGAATAGTGAGTGCACCTCTGGAGGATAAGACATGATGTACCAGCAGAATAGTGAGTGCAGCTCTGGAGGATAAGACATGATGTACCAGCAGAATAGTGAGTGCAGCTCTGGACGATAAGACATGATGTAACAGCAGAATAGTGAGTGCAGCTCTGGAGGATAAGACATGATTGTGCAGATCTATAATAATAATATAATGGTTGCTTTGGTATTAGGACAGTCGTGTAATATGGAGAAAGCAGACGGTGAACTCAACAACCTGAACATTGGCGTAACCGCCCGGAATGGATCAGCCCCCCCCAAAGATACGTCAGCGTCCTGCTGCTCCTCACTAAAGGTAAGACCCCTGTATGGGCGGGTATCACAGGTGATAGTAAAATTGAAACCCCCCCCCCCATCCATAGAGACTTTGCCTCCCCCCATCCAGAGAGACTTTACCCCCCCATCCAGAGAGACTTTACCCCCCCATCCAGAGAGACTTTACCCCCCCATCCAGAGAGACTTTACCCCCCCCATCCAGAGAGACTTTACCCCCCCATCCAGAGAGACTTTACCCCCCCCATCCAGAGAGACTTTACCCCCCCATCCATAGAGACTTTTCCCCCCCCATCCATAGAGACTTTACCCCCCCAACTATAGAGACTTTATGCCCCCATCCAGAGAGACTTTACCCCCCCCATCTAGAGAGACTTTTCCCCTTATCCAGAGAGACTTTTCCCCCTATCCAGAGAGACTTTACCCCCCCATCCAGAGAGACTTTACCCCCCCCCATTTAGAGAGACTTTACCCCCCATCCAGAGAGACTTTACCCCTTCTATCCAGAGAGACTTTATACCCCCCCATCCATAGAGACTTTACCCCCCCCATCCAGAGAGACTTTACCCCCCCCATCTAGAGAGACTTTTCCCCTTATCCAGAGAGACTTTTCCCCCTATACAGAGAGACTTTACCCCCCCCCCCATCCAGAGAGACTTTACCCCCCCCATTTAGAGAGACTTTACCCCCCATCCAGAGAGACTTTACCCCCCCATTTAGAGAGACTTTACCCCCCATTCAGAGAGACTTTACCCCTCCTGTCCAGAGAGACTTTATACCCCTCCATTCAGAAAGACTTTATACCCCCCCATCCAGAGAGACTTTACCCCCCCATCCAGAGAGACTTTACCCCCCCCCATTCAGAGAGACTTTACCCCCCCCATCCAGAGAGACTTTAGCCCCCCCCCCCCGTCCAGAGAGACTTTACCCCCCCATCCAGAGAGACTTCCCCCCCCATGCAGAGAGACTTTACCCCCCCCCATCCAGAGAGACTTTACCCCGTCCAGAGAGACTTTACCCCCCTCCATCCAGAGAGACTTTATACCCCCCCTTCCAGAGACTTTACCCCCCATCCAGAGAGACTTTACCCCCCCCATCCAGAGAGACTTTATACCCCCCATTCCAGAAAGACTTTATACCCCCCCCCATCCAGAGAGACTTTACCCCCATCCAGAGTGACTTTACCCCCCCATCCAGAGAGACTTTACCCCCCCCCCCATCCAGAGAGACTTTACCCCCCCGTCCAGAGAGACTTTACCCCCCCCCCATCCAGAGAGACTTTACCCCCCCCCATCCAGAGAGACTTTACCCCCCCCTATCCAGAGAGACTTTATACCCCCCCATCCAGAAAGACTTTATACCCCCCTATCCAGAGAGACTTTATACCCCCCCCATCCAGAAAGACTTTATACCCCCCATCCAGAGAGACTTTACCCCCATCCAGAGTGACTTTACCCCCCCCCCCCATCCAGAGAGACTTTACCCCCTCATCTAGAGAGACTTTTCCCCCTATCCAGAGAGACTTTTCCCCCTATCCAGAGAGACTTTACCCCCCCATCTAGAGAGACTTTTCCCCCTATCCAGAGAGACTTTTCCCCCTATCCAGAGAGACTTTACCCCCCCATCCAGAGAGACTTTACCCCCCATTTAGAGAGACTTTACCCCCCCATCCAGAGAGACTTTACCCCCCCCCCATCCAGAGAGACTTTACCCCCCCCCATCCAGAGAGACTTTACCCCCCCCATTCCAGAAAGACTTTATACCCCCCCATCCAGAGAGACTTTACCCCCATCCAGAGTGACTTTACCCCCCCATCCAGAGAGACTTTACCCCCCCCCCCGTCCAGAGAGACTTTACCCCCCCCCCCCCGTCCAGGGAGACTTTACCCCCCTCCCATCCAGAGAGACTTTACCCCCCCCCCCCCCCGTCCAGAGAGACTTTACCCCCCATCCAGAGAGACTTCCCCCCATGCAGAGACTTTACCCCCCTCCATCCAGAGAGACTTTATACCCCCCTTCCAGAGACTTTACCCCCCATCCAGAGAGACTTTACCCTTCCCCCATCCAGAGAGACTTTATAACCCCCCCCATCCAGAGAGACTTTACCCCATCAAGAGAGACTTTACCCCCCATCCAGAGAGACTTTATACCCCCCTCCATCCAGAGAGACTTTATATCCCCCCCCCACCATCCAGAGAGTCTTCACCCCCCCCCCCCCATTCAGAGAGACTTTACCCCCCCATGTTTGCAGGAGATAAGAGGATGAGGACAGAGCGGGGTCGAGGGTCAAATCTTCAGAGACATCGAGTCCTATTTACAAACATCACAGAACAATAGATAAGGAGAAGAGGAGGAGAGTGAGGCGGGGGCAATAATCAGGCTCCGTATTGTGACCCCCATAATGTGTCCCCCAAACCTTCCCTATCTATAAGGGATCTACAGGAGAGATCAGGAGAGATAGAGCTCTGTCCTGGGGGCTCTGTCCTGGGGGCTCTGTGGAGGGCACTGTCCTGGGGGCACTGTCCTTGGGCTCTGTCCTGGGGGCTCTGTCCTTGGGGCTCTGTCCTTGGGCTGTGTCCTGGAGGCTCTGTCCTGGAGGCACTGTCCTTGGGCTCGGTCCTGGGGGCTCTGTCCTGGGGGCACTGTCCTGGGGGCTCTGTGGAGGGCTCTGTCCTGGGGGCTCTGTAGAGGGCTCTGTCCTGGGGGCACTGTCCTGGGGGCACTGTCTTCCTGGGGGCACTGTCCTTGGGCTCTGTCCTTGAGGCTCTGTCCTGGGGGCGCTGTCCTTGGGCTCGGTCCTGGGGGCTCTGTCCTGGGGGCTCTGTGGAGGGCTCTGTCCTGGGGGCTCTGTGGAGGGCTCTGTCCTGGGGGCACTGTCCTGGGGGCTCTGTCCTGGGGGCTCTGTCCTGGAGGCTCTGTCCTGGGGGCTCTGTCCTGGGTGCACTGTCCTGGGGGCTCTGTCCTGGGTGCACTGTCGTCCTGGCAGCTCTGTCCTAGGGGCACTGTCCTGGGGGCTCTGTCCTGGAGGCAATGTCCTGGGGGCTCTGTGGAGGGCTCTGTCCTGGGGGCTCTGTGGAGGGCTCTGTCCTGGGGGCTCTGTAGAGGGCACTGTCCTGGGGCACTGTCCTGGGGGCTCTGTCCTGGGGGCACTGTCCTTGGGCTCTGTCCTTGAGGCTCTGTCCTGGGGGCGCTGTCCTTGGGCTCGGTCCTGGGGGCTCTGTCCTGAGGGCTCTGTCCTGGGGGCTCTGTGGAGGGCTCTGTCCTGGGGGCACTGTCCCGGGGGCTCTGTCCTGGGGGCACTGTCGTCCTGGCAGCTCTGTCCTAGGGGCACTGTCCTGGTGGCTCTGTCCTGGAGGCACTGTCCTGGGGGCTCTGTGGGGGGCTCGGTCCTGGGGGCTGTGTAGAGGGCTCTGTCCCGGGGGCACTGTCCTGGGGGCTCTGTCGTCCTGACAGCTCTGTCCTAGGGGCACTGTCCTGGGGGCTCTGTCCTGGAGGCACTGTCCTGGGGGCTCTGTGGAGGGCTCTGTCCTGGGGGCTCTGTCCTGGGGGCTCTGTAGAGGGCACTGTCCTGGAGGCACTGTCCTGGGGGCTCTTTGGAGGGCTCGGTCCTGGGGGCTCTGTGGAGGGCTTGGTCCTGGGGGCTCTGTAGAGGGCACTGTCCTGGGGGCACTGTCCTTGGGCTCTGTCCTGGGGGCTCTGTCCTGGGGGCACTGTCCTTGGGCTCTGTCCTGGGGGCACTATCCTGGGGGCTCTGTCCTGGGGGCACTGTCCTGGGGTCTCTGTAGAGGACTCTGTCCTGGGGGCACTTTCCTGGGGGCTCTGTCCTGGGGGAACTGTCCTGGGGGCTCTGTCCTGGGGGGCTCTGTCCTGGGGGCACTGTCGTCCTGGGAGCTCTGTCCTTGGGGAACTGTCCTGGGGGACTGTCCTGGGGGCTCTGTCCTGGGGGCTCTGTCCTGGGGGGCTCTGTCCTGGGGGCTCTGTCCTGGGGGAACTGTCCTGGGGGCTCTGTCCTGGGGGCTCTGTTCTGGGGGAACTGTCCTGGGGGCTCTGTCCTGGGGGCTCTGTCCTGGGGGGCTCTGTCCTGGGGGCTTTGTCCTGGGGGAACTGTCCTGGGGGGCTCTGTCCTGGGGGGCTCTGTCCTGGGGGCACTGTCCTGGGGGCTCTGTCCTGGGGGCACTTTCCTGGGGGCACTTTCCTGGGGGCTCTGTCCTGGGGGCTCTGTAGAGGGCACTGTCCTGGGGGAACTGTCCTGGGGGCTCTGTAGAGGGCTCTGTCCTGGGGGCTTTGTCCTGGGGGCACTGTAGAGGGCTCTGTCCTGGGGGCTCTGTCCTGGGGTCACTGTCCTGGGGGCTCTGTAGAGGGCTCTGTCCTGGGGTCACTGTCCTGGGGGCTCTGTAGAGGGCTCTGTCCTGGGGGCACTGTCCTGGGGGCTCTGTCCTGGGGGCTCTGTCCTGGGGGCACTGTCCTGGGGGCTCTGTCCTGGGGGCACTGTCCTGGGGGCACTGTCCTGGGGGCTCTGTCCTGGGGGCACTGTCCTAGGGGCACTGTCCTGGGGGCTCTGTCCTGGGGGCACTGTCCTGGGGGCTCTGTCCTGGGGGAACTGTCCTGGGGGCACTGTCCTGGGGGCTCTGTAGAGGGCTCTGTCCTGGGGGCTCTGTCCTGGGGGCTCTGTAGAGGGCTCTGTCCTGTGGGCACTGTCCTGGGGGCTCTGTAGAGGGCTCTGTCCTGTGGGCACTATCCTGGGGTCTCTGTAGAGGGCACTGTCCTGGGGGCTCTGTCCTGGGGGCACTGTCCTGGGGGCTCTGTCCTGGGGGCACTGTCCTGGGGGCTCTGTCCTGGGGGCTCTGTCCTGGGGGCACTGTCCTGGGGGCACTGTCCTGGGGGCTCTGTCCTGGGGGCTCTGTCCTGGGGGCACTGTCCTGGGGGCTCTGTACTGGGGGCTCTGTAGAGGGCTCTGTCCTGGGGGCTCTGTCCTGGGGGCTCTGTAGAGGGCTCTGTCCTGTGGGCACTGTCCTGGGGTCTCTGTAGAGGGCACTGTCCTGGGGGCTCTGTCCTGGGGGCTCTGTCCTGGGGGCACTGTCCTGGGGTCTCTGTAGAGGGCACTGTCCTGGGGGCTCTGTCCTGGGGGCTCTGTCCTGGGGGCACTGTCCTGGGGGCTCTGTCCTGGGGGCACTGTCCTGGGGGCTCTGTCCTGGGGGCTCTGTCCTGGGGGCACTGTCCTGGGGGCACTGTCCTGGGGGCACTGTCTTGGGGCCTCTACCTTTTCCTCCTCCTCCTCCTCTTTCCCCGTTTCCTCCTCATCCTCCTTCTCTTCATCCTCCTCCTCATCCTCCTCCTCCTCCTCTTTCCCCGTTTCCTCCTCATCCTCCTCCTCTTTCCCCGTTTCCTCTTCATCCTCCTCCTCTTCTTCCTCCTCCTCATCCTCCTCCTCCTCATCCTCCTCCTCTTTCCCCGTTTCCTCCTCATCCTCCTCCTCTTTCCCCGTTTCCTTCTCATCCTTATCCTCCTCATCCTCATGCTAATCCTCCTCCTCTTCCTTCTCATCATCCTCCTTCTTATCCTCCTCCTCTTTCCCCGTTTCCTCCTCATCCTCCTTCTCATCCTCCTCCTAATCCTTTTCCTCATCCTCCTCCTCTTTCACCGTTTCCTCCTCACCCTCCACATCTCCTCTCTCTCTTCTGCAGATGTTCCTCGTCGCTCTGTGTTTCTCGTATTTCGCCAAGGCGTACTCCGGAAGTTACATGAAGAGTTCGATAACGCAGATTGAGCGCCGCTTCGACATTTCCTCCTCCACGGTCGGGATGGTGGACGGGAGCTTCGAGTTTGGTGATTATTATTATTCTATTGTTAATATTTTTATTATTCTTTTCATGTTAATAAATGTTTGTGGCGTTTTGTTTCTCGGGTTTCGCTCGGTGCAGGGAACCTTCTGGTCATCGCCTTCGTTAGTTACTTTGGGGCAAATTTTCACAGACCGCGAATCATCGCTGCCGGCTGCTTTGTGATGGCGCTGGGAAGTTTCCTCACAGCTATGCCGCACTTCTTCATGGGAGTGTAAGTACCGCACAGCCGCACTGCCTCACACCCTGCCCTCCTCCACCGCATCACACCCTGCCCTCCTCCACCGCCTCATACCCTGCCCTCCTCCACCGCCTCACACCCTGCCCTCCACCACCGCCTCACACCCTGCCCTCCTCCACCGCCTCACACCCTGCCCTCCTGCACCGCCTCACACCCTGCCCTCCTCCACCGCCTCACACCCTGCCCTCCTGCACCGCCTCACACCCTGCCCTCCTGCACCGCCTCACACCCTGCCCTCCTGCACCGCCTCACACCCTGCCCTCCTCCACCGCCTCACACCCTGCCCTCCTGCACCGCATCACACCCTGCCCTCCTGCACCGCATCACACCCTGCCCTCCTCCACCACCTCACACCCTGCCCTCCTCCACCGCCTCATACCCTGCCCTCCTCCACCGCCTCACACCCTGCCCTCCACCACCGCCTCACACCCTGCCCTCCTCCACCGCCTCACACCCTGCCCTCCTGCACCGCCTCACACCCTGCCCTCCTCCACCGCCTCACACCCTGCCCTCCTGCACCGCCTCACACCCTGCCCTCCTGCACCGCCTCACACCCTGCCCTCCTGCACCGCCTCACACCCTGCCCTCCTCCACCGCCTCACACCCTGCCCTCCTGCACCGCATCACACCCTGCCCTCCTGCACCGCATCACACCCTGCCCTCCTCCACCACCTCACACCCTGCCCTCCTCCACCGCCTCACACCCTGCCCTCCTCCACCGCCTCACACCCTGCCCTCCTGCACCGCTTCACACCCTGCCCTCCTGCACCGCCTCACACCCTGCCCTCCTCCACCGCCTCACACCCTGCCCTCCTGCACCGCATCACACCCTGCCCTCCTCCACCACCTCACACCCTGCCCTCCTGCGACGCCTCACACCCTGCCCTCCTCCACCGCCTCACACCCTGCCCTCCTGCACCGCCTCACACCCTGCCCTCCTGCACCGCCTCACACCCTGCCCTCCTCCACCGCCTCACACCCTGCCCTCCTCCACCGCCTCACACCCTGCCCTCCTGCACCGCCTCACACCCTGCCCTCCTCCACCGCATCACACCCTGCCCTCCTCCACCGCCTCACACCCTGCCCTCCACCACCGCCTCACACCCTGCCCTCCTCCACCGCCTCACACCCTGCCCTCCACCACCGCCTCACACCCTGCCCTCCTCCACCGCCTCACACCCTGCCCTCCTCCACCGCCTCACACCCTGCCCTCCTGCACCGCCTCACACCCTGCCCTCCTCCACCGCCTCACACCCTTCCCTCCTCCACCGCCTCACACCCTGCCCTCCACCACCGCATCACACCCTGCCCTCCTGCACCGCCTCACACCCTGCCCTCCACCACCGCCTCACACCCTGCCCTCCACCACCGCCTCACACCCTGCCCTCCACCACCGCATCACACCCTGCCCTCCTGCACCGCCTCACACCCTGCCCTCCTCCACCGCCTCACACCCTGCCCTCCTGCACCGCTTCACACCCTGCCCTCCTCCACCGCCTCACACCCTGCCCTCCTCCACCGCCTCACACCCTGCCCTCCACCACCGCCTCACACCCTGCCCTCCTCCACCGCCTCACACCCTGCCCTCCTGCACCGCCTCACACCCTGCCCTCCTCCACCGCCTCACACCCTGCCCTCCTGCACCGCCTCACACCCTGCCCTCCTGCACCGCTTCACACCCTGCCCTCCTCCACCGCCTCACACCCTGCCCTCCTGCACCGCTTCACACCCTGCCCTCCTCCACCGCCTCACACCCTGCCCTCCTCCACCGCCTCACACCCTGCCCTCCTGCACCGCCTCACACCCTGCCCTCCTCCACCGCATCACACCCTGCCCTCCTGCACCGCCTCACACCCTGCCCTCCTCCACCGCATCACACCCTGCCCTCCTCCACCGCCTCACACCCTGCCCTCCTGCACCGCCTCACACCCTGCCCTCCTGCACCGCCTCACACCCTTCCCTCTTGCACCGCCTCACACCCTGCTCTCCTGCACCGCCTCACACCCTGCCCTCCTGCACCGCCTCGTACCCTGCCCTCCTCCACCGCTTCACACCCTGCCCTCCTCCACCGCCTCACACCCTGCCCTGCCTCACACCCTGCTCTCCTGCCCCGCCTCACACCCTGCCCTCCTGCACCGCCTCGTACCCTGCCCTCCTCCACCGCTTCACACCCTGCCCTCCTCCACCGCCTCACACCCTGCCCTGCCTCACACCCTGCTCTCCTGCCCCGCCTCACACCCCTGCCCTCCTGCACCGCCTCACACCCTGCCCTCCTCCACCGCCTTACACCCTGCCCTCCTGCACCGCCTCGTACCCTGCCCTCCTCCACCGCATCACACCCTGCCCTCCTCCACCGCCTCACACCCTGCCCTCCTCCACCGCCTCACACCCTGCCCTCCTGCACCGCCTCACACCCTGCCCTCCTGCACCGCCTCACACCCTGCCCTCCTGCACCGCCTCACACCCTTCCCTCCTCCACCGCCTCACACCCTGCCCTCCTGCACCGCCTCACACCCTGCCCTCCTGCACCGCCTCACACCCTGCCCTCCTGCACCGCCTCACACCCTGCCCTCCTGCACCGCCTCACACCCTGCCCTCCTGAACCGCCTCACACCCTGCCCTCCTGCACCGCCTCACACCCTGCCCTCTGCACCGCCTTACACCCTGCCCTCCTGCACCGCCTTACACCCTGCCCTCCTGCACCGCCTCACACCCTGCCCTCCTGCACGCCTCACACCCTGCCCTCCTGCACCGCCTCACACCCTGCCTCCTGCACCGCCTCACACCCTTCCCTCCTGCACCCTGCCCACCTGCACCGCCTCACACCCTGCCCTCCTGCATCGCCTCACACCCTGCCCTCCTCCACCGCCTCACACCCTGCCCTCCTGCACCGCCTCACACCCTGCCCTCCTGCACCGCCTCACACCCTGCCCTCCTCAACCGCCTCACACCCCTGCCCTCCTGCACCGCCTCACACCCTGCCCTCCTGCACCGCATCACACCCTGCCCTCCTCCGCCGCCTCACACCCTGCCCTCCTGCGCCGTCTCACACCCTGCCCTCCTCCGCCGCCTCACAACCCTGCCCTCCTGCGACGCCTCACACCCTGCCCTCCTCCGCCGCCTCACACCCTGCCCTTCTCCGCCGCCTCACACCCTGCCCTCCTGCACCGCCTCACACCCTGCCCTCCTGCACCGCCTCACACCCTGCCCTCCTGCACCGCCTCACACCCTGCCCTCCTCCACCGCCTCACACCCTGCCCTCCTCCACCGCCTCACACCCTGCCCTCCCTGCACCTCCTCACACCCTGCCCTCCTGCACCGCCTCACAACCTGCCCTCCTGCACCGCCTCACACCCTGCCCTCCTGCACCGCCTCACACCCTGCCTCCTGCACCGCCTCACACCCTGCCCTCCTGCACCGCCTCACACCCTGCCCTCCTGCACCGCCTCACACCCTGCCCTCCTGCACCGCCTCACACCCTGCCCTCCTCCACCGCCTCACACCCTGCCCTGCCTCACACCTGCCTCCTGCACCGCCTCACACCCTGCCCTCCTGCACCGCCTCACACCCTGCCCTCCTGCACCGCCTCACACCCTTCCCTCCTGCACCGCCTCACACCCTGCCCTCCTGCACCGCCTCACACCCTGCCCTCCTGCACCGCCTCACACCCTGCCCTCCTCCACCGCCTCACACCCTGCCCTCCTGCACCGCCTCACACCCTGCCCTCCTGCACCGCCTCGTACCCTGCCCTCCTCCACCGCCTCACACCCTGCCCTCCTCCACCGCCTCACACCCTTCCCTCCTCCACCGCCTCACACCCTGCCCTGCCTCACACCCTGCCCTCCTGCCCTGCCTCACACCCTGCCCTCCTGCACCGCCTCACACCCTGCCCTCCTGTACCCGCCTCACACACTTCCCTCCTGCACCCTGCCCTCCTGCACCGCCTCACACCCTGCCCTCCTGCACCGCCTCACACCCTGCCCTCCTGCACCGCCTCACACCCTGCCCTCCTCCACCGCCTCACACCCTGCCCTCCTGCACCACCTCACACCCTGCCCTCCTGCACCGCCTCACACCCTACCCTCCTGCCCCGCCTCACACCCTGCCCTCCTCAACCGCCTCACACCCTGCCCTCCTGCACCGCCTCACACCCTGCCCTCCTGCACCGCCTCACACCCTGCCCTCCTGCACCGCCTCACACCCTGCCCTACTGCACCGCCTTACACCCTGCCCTCCTCCACCGCCTCACACCCTGCCCTCCTCCACCGCCTCACACCCTGCCCTCCTCCACCGCCTCACACCCTGCACCGCCTCACACCCTGCCCCCCTGCACCGCTTCACACCCTGCCCTCCTGCACCGCCTCACACCCTGCCTTCCTGCACCGCATCACACCCTGCCCTCCTCCGCCGCCTCACACCCTGCCCTCCTGCGCCGTCTCACACCCTGCCCTCCTCCGCCGCCTCACACCCTGCCCTCCTGCGCCGCCTCACACCCTGCCCTCCTCCGCCGCCTCACACCCTGCCCTTCTCCGCCGCCTCACACCTGCCCTCCTGCACCGCCTCACACCCTGCCCTCCTGCACTGCCTCACACCCTGCCCTCCTCCACCGCCTCACACCCTGCCCTCCTCCACCGCCTAACACCCTGCCCTCCTCCACCACCTCACACCCTGCCCTCCTCCACCGCCTCACACCTGCCCTCCTGCACCTCCTCACACCCTGCCCTCCTGCACCGCCTCACAACCTGCCCTCCTGCACCGCCTCACACCCTGCCCTCCTGCACCGCCTCACACCCTGCCCTCCTGCACCACCTCACACCCCTGCCCTCCTGTACCGCCTCACACCCTTCCCTCCTGCACCCTGCCCTCCTGCACCGCCTCACACCCTGCCCTCCTGCACCGCCTCACACCCTGCCCTCCTGCACCGCCTCACACCCTGCCCTCCTGCACCGCATCACACCCTGCCCTCCTCCGCCGCCTCACACCCTGCCCTCCTGCGCCGTCTCACACCCTGCCCTCCTCCGCCGCCTCACACCCTGCCCTCCTCCGCCGCCTCACACCCTGCCCTTCTCCGCCGCCTCACACCCTGCCCTCCTGCACCGCCTCACACCCTGCCCTCCTGCACCGCCTCACACCCTGCCCTCCTCCACCGCCTCACACCCTGCCTCCTCCACCGCCTCACACCCTGCCCTCCTGCACCGCCTCACACCCTGCCCTCCTGCACCTCCTCACACCCTGCCCTCCTGCACCGCCTCACACCCTGCCCTCCTGCATCGCCTCACAACCTGCCCTCCTGCACCGCCTCACACCCTGCCTCCTGCACCGCCTCACACCCTGCCCTCCTGCACCACCTCACACCCTGCCCTCCTGTACCGCCTCACACCCTTCCCTCCTGCACCCTGCCCTCCTTCACCGCCTCACACCCTGCCCTCCTGCACCGCCTCACACCCTGCCCTCCTCCACCGCCTCACACCCTGCCCTCCTGCACCGCCTCACACCCTGCCCTCCTGCACCGCCTCACACCCTGCCCTCCTGCACCGCCTCACACCCTGCCCTCCTGCACCGCCTCACACCCTTCCCTCCTCCACCGCCTCACACCCTGCCCTCCACCACCGCCTCACACCCTGCCCTCCTCCACCGCCTCACACCCTGCCCTCCACCACCGCCTCACACCCTGCCCTCCTGCACCGCCTCAACCCTGCCCTCCTCCACCGCCTCACACCATGCCCTCCTGCACCGCCTCACACTCTGCCCTCTTGCACCGCCTCACACCCTGCCCTCCTGCACCGCCTTACACCCTGCCCTCCTGCACCGCCTTACACCCTGCCCTCCTGCACCGCCTTACAACCTGCCCTCCTGCACCGCCTTACACCCTGCCCTCCTGCACCGCCTCAAACCCTGCCCTCCTGCACCGCCTCACACCCTGCCCTCCTGCACCGCCTCACACCCTTCCCTCCTGCACCCTGCCCACCTGCACCGCCTCACACCCTGCCCTCCTGCACCGCCTCACACCCTGCCCTCCTGCACCGCCTCACACCCTCCCTCCTGCACCGCCTCACACCCTGCCCTCCTCCACCGCCTCACACCCTGCCCTCCTGCACCGCCTCACACCTGCCTTCCTCAACCGCCTCACACCCTCCCCTCCTGCACCGCCTCACACCCTGCCCTCCTCCACCGCCTCACACCCTGCCCTCCTGCACCGCCTCACACCCTGCCCTCCTGCACCACCTCACACCCTGCCCTCCTCCACCGCCTCACACCCTGCCCTACTGCACCGCCTCACACCCTGCCCTCCTACACCGCCTCACACCCTGCCCTCCTGCACCGCATCACACCCTGCCCTCCTCCGCCGCCTCACACCCTGCCCTCCTGCGCCGTCTCACACCCTGCCCTCCTCCGCCGCCTCACACCCTGCCCTCCTGCGCCGCCTCACACCCTGCCCTCCTCCGCCGCCTCACACCCTGCCTTTCTCCGCCGCCTCACACCTGCCCTCCTCCACCGCCTCACACCCTGCCCTCCTGCACCGCCTCACACCCTGCCCTCCTGCACCGCCTCACACCCTGCCCTCCTCCACCGCCTCACACCCTGCCCTCCTCCACCGCCTCACACCCTGCCCTCCTCACCGCCTCACACCCTGCCCTCCTGCACCGCCTCACACCCTGCCCTCCTGCACCGCCTCACACCCTGCCCTCCTGCACCACCTCACACCCTGCCCTCCTGTACCGCCTCACACCCTTCCCTCCTGCACCCCTGCCCTCCTTCACCGCCTCACACCCTGCCCTCCTGCACCGCCTCACACCCTGCCCTCCTCCACCACCTCACACCCTGCCCTCCTGTACCGCCTCACACCCTTCCCTCCTGCACCCTGCCCTCCTGCACCGCCTCACACCCTGCCCTCCTGCACCGCCTCACACCCTGCCCTCCTGCACCGCCTCACACCCTGCCCTCCTGCACCGCATCACACCCTGCCCTCCTCCGCCGCCTCACACCCTGCCCTCCTGCGCCGTCTCACACCCTGCCCTCCTCCGCCGCCTCACACCCTGCCTCCTCCGCCGCCTCACACCCTGCCTTCTCCGCCGCCTCACACCCTGCCCTCCTGCACCGCCTCACACCCTGCCCTCCTGCACCGCCTCACACCTGCCCTCCTCCACCGCCTCACACCCTGCCCTCCTCCACCGCCTCACACCCTGCCCTCCTGCACCGCCTCACACCCTGCCCTCCTGCACCTCCTCACACCCTGCCCTCCTGCACCGCCTCACACCCTGCCCTCCTGCATCGCCTCACAACCTGCCCTCCTGCACCGCCTCACACCCTGCCCTCCTGCACCGCCTCACACCCTGCCCTCCTGCACCACCTCACACCCTGCCCTCCTGTACCGCCTCACACCCTTCCCTCCTGCACCCTGCCCTCCTTCACCGCCTCACACCTGCCCTCCTGCACCGCCTCACACCCTGCCCTCCTCCACCGCCTCACACCCTGCCCTCCTGCACCGCCTCACACCCTGCCCTCCTGCACCGCCTCACACCCTGCCCTCCTGCACCGCTCACACCCTGCCTCCTGCACCGCCTCACACCCTTCCCTCCTCCACCGCCTCACACCCTGCCCTCCACCACCGCCTCACACCCTGCCCTCCTCCACCGCCTCACACCCTGCCCTCCACCACCGCCTCACACCCTGCCCTCCTGCACCGCCTCAAACCCTGCCCTCCTCCACCGCCTCACACCATGCCCTCCTGCACCGCCTCACACTCTGCCCTCTTGCACCGCCTCACACCCTGCCCTCCTGCACCGCCTTACACCCTGCCCTCCTGCACGCCTTACACCCTGCCTCCTGCACCGCCTTACAACCTGCCCTCCTGCACCGCCTTACACCCTGCCCTCCTGCACCGCCTCAAACCCTGCCCTCCTGCACCGCCTCACACCCTGCCCTCCTGCACCGCCTCACACCCTTCCCTCCTGCACCCTGCCCACCTGCACCGCCTCACACCCTGCCCTCCTGCACCGCCTCACACCCTGCCCTCCTGCACCGCCTCACACCCTGCCTCCTGCACCGCCTCACACCCTGCCCTCCTCCACCGCCTCACACCCTGCCCTCCTGCACCGCCTCACACCCTGCCTTCCTCAACCGCCTCACACCCTCCCCTCCTGCACCGCCTCACACCCTGCCCTCCTCCACCGCCTCACACCCTGCCCTCCTGCACCGCCTCACACCCTGCCCTCCTGCACCACCTCACACCCTGCCCTCCTCCACCGCCTCACACCCTGCCCTACTGCACCGCCTCACACCCTGCCCTCCTACACCGCCTCACACCCTGCCCTCCTGCACCGCATCACACCCTGCCCTCCTCCGCCGCCTCACACCCTGCCCTCCTGCGCCGTCTCACACCCTGCCCTCCTCCGCCGCCTCACACCCTGCCCTCCTGCGCCGCCTCACACCCTGCCCTCCTCCGCCGCCTCACACCCTGCCTTTCTCCGCCGCCTCACACCCTGCCCTCCTCCACCGCCTCACACCCTGCCCTCCTGCACCGCCTCACACCCTGCCCTCCTGCACCGCCTCACACCCTGCCCTCCTCCACCGCCTCACACCCTGCCCTCCTCCACCGCCTCACACCCTGCCCTCCTCCACCGCCTCACACCCTGCCCTCCTGCACCGCCTCACACCCTGCCCTCCTGCACCGCCTCACACCCTGCCCTCCTCCACCGCCTCACACCCTGCCCTCCTGCACCGCCTCACACCCTGCCCTCCTGCACCGCCTCACACCCTTCCCTCCTGCACCCTGCCCTCCTGCACCGCCTCACACCCTGCCCTCCTGCACCGCCTCACACCCTCCCTCCTGCACCCTGCCCTCCTGCACCGACTCACACCCCGCCCTCCTGCCCTGCCTCACACCCTGCCCTCCTGCACCGCCTCACAACCTGCCCTCCTGCGCAGCCTCACACCCTGCCCTCCTGCGCCGCCTCACACCCTGCCCTCCTGCACCGCCTCACACCCTGCCCTCCTCCACCGCCTCACACCCTGCCCTCCTGCGCAGCCTCACACCCTGCCCTCCTCCACCGCCTCACACCCTGCCCTCCTCCACCGCCTCACACCCTGCCCTCCTCCACCGCCTCACACCCTGCCCTCCTCACTATCATTGTCTATTTATAGATATCAGTACGAAGCGGTGAGGACGCACATGGCTCCACCCAAAAATTCAACAGGCTTCTCTTACAGCTTCTCCCCGTGTCTGACCAACACAACACTGACTGTAAACATCAAGAGAGGTAAAAAGCTGATCTTAGAGTCATGTGACCAAATGTAGAAAATATGACCTTCAGTCCTATGTAACACCACAGATAACACAGTGATAACTCTCTGAGTACAGATAATGTATAGATGTGACCTGCAGTCCTATGTAACACCACAGATAACAGTGATAACTCTCTGAGTACAGATAATGTATAGATGTGACCTGCAGTCCTATGTAACACCACAGATAACAGTGATAACTCTCTGAGTACAGATAATGTATAGATGTGACCTGCAGTCCTATGTAACACCACAGATAACACAGCGATAACTCTCTGAGTACAGATAATGTATAGATGTGACCTGCAGTCCTATGTAACACCACAGATAACACAGTGATAACTCTCTGAGTACAGATAATGTATAGATGTGACCTGCAGTCCTATGTAACACCACAGATAACAGTGATAACTCTCTGAGTACAGATAATGTATAGATCGTGACCTGCAGTCCTATGTAACACCACAGATAACAGTGATAACTCTCTGAGTACAGATAATGTATAGATGTGACCTGCAGTCCTATGTAACACCACAGATAACAGTGATAACTCTCTGAGTACAGATAATGTATAGATGTGACCTGCAGTCCTATGTAACACCACAGATAACACAGCGATAACTCTCTGAGTACAGATAATGTATAGATGTGACCTGCAGTCCTATGTAACACCACAGATAACACAGTGATAACTCTCTGAGTACAGATAATGTATAGATGTGACCTGCAGTCCTATGTAACACCACAGATAACAGTGATAACTCTCTGAGTACAGATAATGTATAGATGTGACCTGCAGTCCTATGTAACACCACAGATAACACAGTGATAACTCTCTGAGTACAGATAATGTATAGATGTGACTGCAGTCCTATGTAACACCACAGATAACAGTGTAACTCTCTGAGTACAGATAATGTATAGATGTTACCTGCAGTCCTATGTAACACCACAGATAACACAGCGATAACTCTCTGAGTACAGATAATGTATAGATGTGACCTGCAGTCCTATGTAACACCACAGATAACAGTGATAACTCTCTGAGTACAGATAATGTATAGATGTGACCTGCAGTCCTATGTAACACCACAGATAACAGTGATAACTCTCTGAGTACAGATAATGTATATATGTGACCTGCAGTCCTATGTAACACCACAGATAACAGTGATAACTCTCTGAGTACAGATAATGTATAGATGTGACCTGCAGTCCTATGTAACACCACAGATAACACAGTGATAACTCTCTGAGTACAGATAATGTATAGATGTGACCTGCAGTCCTATGTAACACCACAGATAACACAGTGATAACTCTCTGAGTACAGATAATGTATAGATGTGACCTGCAGTCCTATGTAACACCACAGATAACAGTGATAACTCTCTGAGTACAGATAATGTATAGATGTGACCTGCAGTCCTATGTAACACCACAGATAACACAGTGATAACTCTCTGAGTACAGATAATGTATAGATGTGACCTGCAGTCCTATGTAACACCACAGATAAACAGTGATACTCTCTGAGTACAGATAATGTCTAGATGTGACCTGCAGTCCTATGTAACACCACAGATAACAGTGATAACTCTCTGAGTACAGATAATGTATAGATGTGACCTGCAGTCCTATGTAACACCACAGATAACACAGCGATAACTCTCTGAGTACAGATAATGTATAGATGTGACCTGCAGTCCTATGTAACACCACAGATAACACAGTGATAACTCTCTGAGTACAGATAATGTATAGATGTGACCTGCAGTCCTATGTAACACCAGATAACAGTGATAACTCTCTGAGTACAGATAATGTATAGATGTGACCTGCAGTCCTATGTAACACCACAGATAACAGTGATAACTCTTGAGTACAGATAATGTATAGATGTGACCTGCAGTCCTATGTAACACCACAGATAACACAGTGATAACTCTCTGAGTACAGATAATGTATAGATGTGACATGCAGTCCCTATGTAACACCACAGATAACACAGTGATAACTCTCTGAGTACAGATAATGTATAGATGTGACCTGCAGTCCTATGTAACACCACAGATAACAGTGATAACTCTCTGAGTACAGATAATGTATAGATGTGACCTGCAGTCCTATGTAACACCACAGATACACAGTGATAACTCTCTGAGTACAGATAATGTATAGATGTGACCTGCAGTCCTATGTAACACACAGATAACACAGTGATAACTCTCTGAGTACAGATAATGTATAGATGTGACCTGCAGTCCTATGTAACACCACAGATAACACAGTGATAACTCTCTGAGTACAGATAATGTATAGATGTGACCTGCAGTCCTATGTAACACCACAGATAACAGTGATAACTCTCTGAGTACAGATAATGTATAGATGTGACCTGCAGTCCTATGTAA
>NW_026608376.1:0-72645 GCF_029499605.1 Hyla sarda
GTAGGTGTGTGCTTGTGTGTGTGTTTCCTATGCAGATCCTAAGCCCAGTGTCACATGCAAGTAGGAGGAGTAAGAAGGGTTCCTGGCAAATCCGGGTTATGGATTGCATTTAAAAAGGCCCCGTGGGAGTGCAATGGGCCCCTGTCTTGCTGCTTAGCAATAATGGTATGGGTTTAGGTTCTGCTGTGTGTACTGGTGGTTGACTGCCCCCCAGCCCAGAGTGTGCATGGAAAATTGTCTGGCAGCCTCCCTGACAGCAAGCAGTGATAGTGCCCATGAAGGGGACCTTGTTGGGCCCGCCCCTTTCACGGTTATCGCTTCTCGGCCTTTTGGCTAAGATCAAGTGTAGTATCTGTTCTTATCAGTTTAATATCTGATACGTCCCCTATCTGGGGACCATATATTAAATGGATTTTTGAGAACGGGGGCCGATTTCGAAGCTTGCTTCCGTCGCCCTATGCATTGACCCGATATGGCAGTATCTTCGGGTACAGTGCACCACCCCCTTACAGGGTTAAAAAGAAAGATTCCTACTTTCATTGCTACCTGCTTGCTGGCTAGCCAGCTAGCCAGCCCTGTGGGCCTTGCTGCTGCTGCAGCCAAAAAACAAAAGGTGGTGCTGCTGCTGCTTCTGCTGCTTCTGCTTGTGTCTGGCCCCTGTTGGAGCGTCCAGGCACAGGACTTCTGCTGCTGCTGACTAAATGGCCTCCTTAATTGGATCATTTGAGTAGCCAGCACACCTGTGCAGGTAGGGCATGACATGATAGGCAGCTGCCTTGATAGCGGGTGGGTGCTGAATGTTCCTAATTGACAAAATAAGATTAATGCTTATGAAGAAATATAAAATCTCATCCCTTCCCCAATATCGCGCCACACCCCTACCCCTTAATTCCCTGGTTGAACGTGATGGACATATGTCTTTTTTCGACCGTACTAACTATGTAACTATGTAACATAACATGGGGGGGGGGGGGGGGGGGTCTCCTGGCTGTTCACACAGGTGTGTCATTGCTGTACATTGACCATGCATTGCTTCTGTGGTATTGCAAAGGCAAAGACAAATGCTTCCAGCCATCCATTGCACTAATGGATTGGTCATCAGCTGGCTGTCTATGTCCCGCATCAATATAGACCAAAGTACAGAGGGTTAGGCTATGCTATTGTGCACCTACCTGATGCATCAGAAGGTGCGAGGCCCTTGCTAAATTCTGTGCACAGACTTTGAGATCTATGCTTTAGACTGTATCTAAACCTGCTCCAACATGGACTG
Organism: Hyla sarda; assembly: GCF_029499605.1. Taxonomy (NCBI): domain Eukaryota; kingdom Metazoa; phylum Chordata; class Amphibia; order Anura; family Hylidae; genus Hyla; species Hyla sarda. The sequence continues at coordinate 1,271 of NW_026608376.1, forward strand.
ACATTCTGGCCTACTTTCAGCCGATGCGACTTGTCTGTCGCTGAACAGTCGCTTTTTATGTATTCAGCACCTATGTATAATGTTGTAAAAATGCTCTAGAAGCTAAAGTCGCTGAAATGTCACACATATTTGGCCTGCAACTTTCTGTGCGACAAATTCAGACAGGAAAAATCAGTATAAATCCTTAGAAAATTATCCCCCAGTGTCTCCATCTGCTGGCGGTATTGAATAAGCATTGCTGCACTGATGGGGTATGCATTAGACGAAAAAAAAGAAGAAAAAGAAGAATAATACGCCCAGAAAAGAGGCGAAAAGGAGAAAAACGTAAAAAAACGTGAAAAAAAAGTAAGAGGAAGAGAAGGGAAAAAAAGGTGGAAATGGGTTTAAAAGTGATTTCGGCGGAGAAATATATATATATATATATATATATATATATATATATATATATATATATGCGCACACACACACATAGATATAAACGTATTCTCCGTTGAGATATTGCAGCCGCTGCTGTGTCCAGGCCCAGGAGCCTTAGCACTGTGCTGTGATGTCACTCAATACCACTGACATCACTAGGTGTAAACAACATCTCTCCTTTGCTGTGTATGTGACTATGGAGCTGTTTGGTGATGTCGTCTATTACGGCCTTCATAGAAGCAACAGGAGATTGTTGCATCCATCTTGAACCCTCAGAACTACAGTGCTATGATGTCACTCACTTCCACAGGCCTTGCAGAGTGTAAACAACAACAACCCAGCTTTGTTGTGTATGTAACCAAAGGGATTTGTGATGTCACCTAGAACCTTCACAGCAGCGACAGCTTTATGAGGAGCATCAGCACTGCTCTGCCTGAGCAGAACCATCACCGCCATAGGTTGTCAAATAACCCGGATTTAACCCACACAGGTAAGTCCAATGGGGTGCAGGCATGTCCTCTATGCTTACAGCTTCCCGTGGGTGTTGGTTTGATACCGTTTGGGGACAGCCAAGGAGGCATCTGCAGGCAACAAAGGTAGGTGTGTGCTTGTGTGTGTGTTTCCTATGCAGATCCTAAGCCCAGTGTCACATGCAAGTAGGAGGAGTAAGAAGGGTTCCTGGCAAATCCGGGTTATGGATTGCATTTAAAAAGGCCCCGTGGGAGTGCAATGGGCCCCTGTCTTGCTGCTTAGCAATAATGGTATGGGTTTAGGTTCTGCTGTGTGTACTGGTGGTTGACTGCCCCCCAGCCCAGAGTGTGCATGGAAAATTGTCTGGCAGCCTCCCTGACAGCAAGCAGTGATAGTGCCCATGAAGGGGACCTTGTTGGGCCCGCCCCTTTCACGGTTATCGCTTCTCGGCCTTTTGGCTAAGATCAAGTGTAGTATCTGTTCTTATCAGTTTAATATCTGATACGTCCCCTATCTGGGGACCATATATTAAATGGATTTTTGAGAACGGGGGCCGATTTCGAAGCTTGCTTCCGTCGCCCTATGCATTGACCCGATATGGCAGTATCTTCGGGTACAGTGCACCACCCCCTTACAGGGTTAAAAAGAAAGATTCCTACTTTCATTGCTACCTGCTTGCTGGCTAGCCAGCTAGCCAGCCCTGTGGGCCTTGCTGCTGCTGCAGCCAAAAAACAAAAGGTGGTGCTGCTGCTGCTTCTGCTGCTTCTGCTTGTGTCTGGCCCCTGTTGGAGCGTCCAGGCACAGGACTTCTGCTGCTGCTGACTAAATGGCCTCCTTAATTGGATCATTTGAGTAGCCAGCACACCTGTGCAGGTAGGGCATGACATGATAGGCAGCTGCCTTGATAGCGGGTGGGTGCTGAATGTTCCTAATTGACAAAATAAGATTAATGCTTATGAAGAAATATAAAATCTCATCCCTTCCCCAATATCGCGCCACACCCCTACCCCTTAATTCCCTGGTTGAACGTGATGGACATATGTCTTTTTTCGACCGTACTAACTATGTAACTATGTAACATAACATGGGGGGGGGGGGGGTCTCCTGGCTGTTCACACAGGTGTGTCATTGCTGTACATTGACCATGCATTGCTTCTGTGGTATTGCAAAGGCAAAGACAAATGCTTCCAGCCATCCATTGCACTAATGGATTGGTCATCAGCTGGCTGTCTATGTCCCGCATCAATATAGACCAAAGTACAGAGGGTTAGGCTATGCTATTGTGCACCTACCTGATGCATCAGAAGGTGCGAGGCCCTTGCTAAATTCTGTGCACAGACTTTGAGATCTATGCTTTAGACTGTATCTAAACCTGCTCCAACATGGACTGACATTCTGGCCTACTTTCAGCCGATGCGACTTGTCTGTCGCTGAACAGTCGCTTTTTATGTATTCAGCACCTATGTATAATGTTGTAAAAATGCTCTAGAAGCTAAAGTCGCAGAAATGTCACACATATTTGGCCTGCAACTTTCTGTGCGACAAATTCAGACAGGAAAAATCAGTATAAATCCTTAGAAAATTATCCCCCAGTGTCTCCATCTGCTGGCGGTATTGAATAAGCATTGCTGCACTGATGGGGTATGCATTAGACGAAAAAAAAGAAGAAAAAGAAGAATAATACGCCCAGAAAAGAGGCGAAAAGGAGAAAAACGTAAAAAAACGTGAAAAAAAAGTAAGAGGAAGAGAAGGGAAAAAAAGGTGGAAATGGGTTTAAAAGTGATTTCGGCGGAGAATATATATATATATATATATATATATATATATATATATATATATATATGCGCACACACACACATAGATATAAACGTATTCTCCGTTGAGATATTGCAGCCGCTGCTGTGTCCAGGCCCAGGAGCCTTAGCACTGTGCTGTGATGTCACTCAATACCACTGACATCACTAGGTGTAAACAACATCTCTCCTTTGCTGTGTATGTGACTATGGAGCTGTTTGGTGATGTCGTCTATTACGGCCTTCATAGAAGCAACAGGAGATTGTTGCATCCATCTTGAACCCTCAGAACTACAGTGCTATGATGTCACTCACTTCCACAGGCCTTGCAGAGTGTAAACAACAACAACCCAGCTTTGTTGTGTATGTAACCAAAGGGATTTGTGATGTCACCTAGAACCTTCACAGCAGCGACAGCTTTATGAGGAGCATCAGCACTGCTCTGCCTGAGCAGAACCATCACCGCCATAGGTTGTCAAATAACCCGGATTTAACCCACACAGGTAAGTCCAATGGGGTGCAGGCATGTCCTCTATGCTTACAGCTTCCCGTGGGTGTTGGTTTGATACCGTTTGGGGACAGCCAAGGAGGCATCTGCAGGCAACAAAGGTAGGTGTGTGCTTGTGTGTGTGTTTCCTATGCAGATCCTAAGCCCAGTGTCACATGCAAGTAGGAGGAGTAAGAAGGGTTCCTGGCAAATCCGGGTTATGGATTGCATTTAAAAAGGCCCCGTGGGAGTGCAATGGGCCCCTGTCTTGCTGCTTAGCAATAATGGTATGGGTTTAGGTTCTGCTGTGTGTACTGGTGGTTGACTGCCCCCCAGCCCAGAGTGTGCATGGAAAATTGTCTGGCAGCCTCCCTGACAGCAAGCAGTGATAGTGCCCATGAAGGGGACCTTGTTGGGCCCGCCCCTTTCACGGTTATCGCTTCTCGGCCTTTTGGCTAAGATCAAGTGTAGTATCTGTTCTTATCAGTTTAATATCTGATACATCCCCTATCTGGGGACCATATATTAAATGGATTTTTGAGAACGGGGGCCGATTTCGAAGCTTGCTTCCGTCGCCCTATGCATTGACCCGATATGGCAGTATCTTCGGGTACAGTGCACCACCCCCTTACAGGGTTAAAAAGAAAGATTCCTACTTTCATTGCTACCTGCTTGCTGGCTAGCCAGCTAGCCAGCCCTGTGGGCCTTGCTGCTGCTGCAGCCAAAAAACAAAAGGTGGTGCTGCTGCTGCTTCTGCTGCTTCTGCTTGTGTCTGGCCCCTGTTGGAGCGTCCAGGCACAGGACTTCTGCTGCTGCTGACTAAATGGCCTCCTTAATTGGATCATTTGAGTAGCCAGCACACCTGTGCAGGTAGGGCATGACATGATAGGCAGCTGCCTTGATAGCGGGTGGGTGCTGAATGTTCCTAATTGACAAAATAAGATTAATGCTTATGAAGAAATATAAAATCTCATCCCTTCCCCAATATCGCGCCACACCCCTACCCCTTAATTCCCTGGTTGAACGTGATGGACATATGTCTTTTTTCGACCGTACTAACTATGTAACTATGTAACATAACATGGGGGGGGGGGGGGGGGGGTCTCCTGGCTGTTCACACAGGTGTGTCATTGCTGTACATTGACCATGCATTGCTTCTGTGGTATTGCAAAGGCAAAGACAAATGCTTCCAGCCATCCATTGCACTAATGGATTGGTCATCAGCTGGCTGTCTATGTCCCGCATCAATATAGACCAAAGTACAGAGGGTTAGGCTATGCTATTGTGCACCTACCTGATGCATCAGAAGGTGCGAGGCCCTTGCTAAATTCTGTGCACAGACTTTGAGATCTATGCTTTAGACTGTATCTAAACCTGCTCCAACATGGACTGACATTCTGGCCTACTTTCAGCCGATGCGACTTGTCTGTCGCTGAACAGTCGCTTTTTATGTATTCAGCACCTATGTATAATGTTGTAAAAATGCTCTAGAAGCTAAAGTCGCAGAAATGTCACACATATTTGGCCTGCAACTTTCTGTGCGACAAATTCAGACAGGAAAAATCAGTATAAATCCTTAGAAAATTATCCCCCAGTGTCTCCATCTGCTGGCGGTATTGAATAAGCATTGCTGCACTGATGGGGTATGCATTAGACGAAAAAAAAGAAGAAAAAGAAGAATAATACGCCCAGAAAAGAGGCGAAAAGGAGAAAAACGTAAAAAAACGTGAAAAAAAAGTAAGAGGAAGAGAAGGGAAAAAAAGGTGGAAATGGGTTTAAAAGTGATTTCGGCGGAGAAATATATATATATATATATATATATATATATATATATATATATGCGCACACACACACATAGATATAAACGTATTCTCCGTTGAGATATTGCAGCCGCTGCTGTGTCCAGGCCCAGGAGCCTTAGCACTGTGCTGTGATGTCACTCAATACCACTGACATCACTAGGTGTAAACAACATCTCTCCTTTGCTGTGTATGTGACTATGGAGCTGTTTGGTGATGTCGTCTATTACGGCCTTCATAGAAGCAACAGGAGATTGTTGCATCCATCTTGAACCCTCAGAACTACAGTGCTATGATGTCACTCACTTCCACAGGCCTTGCAGAGTGTAAACAACAACAACCCAGCTTTGTTGTGTATGTAACCAAAGGGATTTGTGATGTCACCTAGAACCTTCACAGCAGCGACAGCTTTATGAGGAGCATCAGCACTGCTCTGCCTGAGCAGAACCATCACCGCCATAGGTTGTCAAATAACCCGGATTTAACCCACACAGGTAAGTCCAATGGGGTGCAGGCATGTCCTCTATGCTTACAGCTTCCCGTGGGTGTTGGTTTGATACCGTTTGGGGACAGCCAAGGAGGCATCTGCAGGCAACAAAGGTAGGTGTGTGCTTGTGTGTGTGTTTCCTATGCAGATCCTAAGCCCAGTGTCACATGCAAGTAGGAGGAGTAAGAAGGGTTCCTGGCAAATCCGGGTTATGGATTGCATTTAAAAAGGCCCCGTGGGAGTGCAATGGGCCCCTGTCTTGCTGCTTAGCAATAATGGTATGGGTTTAGGTTCTGCTGTGTGTACTGGTGGTTGACTGCCCCCCAGCCCAGAGTGTGCATGGAAAATTGTCTGGCAGCCTCCCTGACAGCAAGCAGTGATAGTGCCCATGAAGGGGACCTTGTTGGGCCCGCCCCTTTCACGGTTATCGCTTCTCGGCCTTTTGGCTAAGATCAAGTGTAGTATCTGTTCTTATCAGTTTTCATGCTGGTGGGGATGGGTGCTGCATGGAGGATGCAGGTGTACCAGGGCTTTCCGGGGCTGGTTCTGAGGAATCAGCTCGACGGCTGCCCCGATGTGACCTGTTCCCTCCGGGTCTCGCCATGAGGCTGAGAGGGTCTAGAGCCGAGGTACTTTTGTGCCTCGGGGAGTGGTGACCCCGAGGTGCCGAAACTCACTGGGAGAATAGACTCACTGAGTTGAAGCACGGGCACCATAATCTCTTCACCTTGTGGCACTCACCTCTTGATTCCCGGCCTTCTGGCTAGGATCAGAGAAATTTTTACAGATCCGGCCGGATGTCCGGGCAGTATATCTGCACACATTCACTTATTTATTTCTTTTTTGTCTCACTGTGTCACTTTTTGCGTGTTGTGTGTTCACAGGATTTGTCAGGATGCGGTAGCCCTTCTGGGTGTCCCTCCTGGCGGTCTAGGGGAGGTGTGTGTGGCCATTAGGTTCCGCACCTCCCTGCAAACACCCCGGGTACTCCTGCTTTGGCAGGGTACCTACCGTAATCGGCTCTGCGGGCAGATACCTTGGCTAACGCCAAGGGGGATGCCGGGAGCATTTGTGGTCCCCTAGTAGCTTCGGCGAAAAGGGACATCGAACCTGGAACCTCGCAGGTACCTTTTGGTCCGGAGGCGAAGGGTAAGGTTTGTTGGGGGGCCTCTCTCCTATCGGAGAAGGGCTTGCGATAGACCGCATCCTTTGTGCACGTTTTTTTAGTGTAACACGTTTGCACTTTTTCTTGCACTTTGGGTGAATCGAAAGCACGTTCCTCGGCTTTAGATAAAAAAAAAAAAAAAAAAAAAAAAATCTGTTCTTATCAGTTTAATATCTGATACGTCCCCTATCTGGGGGACCATATATTAAATGGATTTTTGAGAACGGGGGCCGATTTCGAAGCTTGCTTCCGTCGCCCTATGCATTGACCCGATATGGCAGTATCTTCGGGTACAGTGCACCACCCCCTTACAGGGTTAAAAAGTAAGATTCCTACTTTCATTGCTACCTGCTTGCTGGCTAGCCAGCTAGCCAGCCCTGTGGGCCTTGCTGCTGCTGCAGCCAAAAAACAAAAGGTGGTGCTGCTGCTGCTTCTGCTGCTTCTGCTTGTGTCTGGCCCCTGTTGGAGCGTCCAGGCACAGGACTTCTGCTGCTGCTGACTAAATGGCCTCCTTAATTGGATCATTTGAGTAGCCAGCACACCTGTGCAGGTAGGGCATGACATGATAGGCAGCTGCCTTGATAGCGGGTGGGTGCTGAATGTTCCTAATTGACAAAATAAGATTAATGCTTATGAAGAAATATAAAATCTCATCCCTTCCCCAATATCGCGCCACACCCCTACCCCTTAATTCCCTGGTTGAACGTGATGGACATATGTCTTTTTTCGACCGTACTAACTATGTAACTATGTAACATAACATGGGGGGGGGGGGGGGGGGGGGGGGTCTCCTGGCTGTTCACACAGGTGTGTCATTGCTGTACATTGACCATGCATTGCTTCTGTGGTATTGCAAAGGCAAAGACAAATGCTTCCAGCCATCCATTGCACTAATGGATTGGTCATCAGCTGGCTGTCTATGTCCCGCATCAATATAGACCAAAGTACAGAGGGTTAGGCTATGCTATTGTGCACCTACCTGATGCATCAGAAGGTGCGAGGCCCTTGCTAAATTCTGTGCACAGACTTTGAGATCTATGCTTTAGACTGTATCTAAACCTGCTCCAACATGGACTGACATTCTGGCCTACTTTCAGCCGATGCGACTTGTCTGTCGCTGAACAGTCGCTTTTTATGTATTCAGCACCTATGTATAATGTTGTAAAAATGCTCTAGAAGCTAAAGTCGCAGAAATGTCACACATATTTGGCCTGCAACTTTCTGTGCGACAAATTCAGACAGGAAAAATCAGTATAAATCCTTAGAAAATTATCCCCCAGTGTCTCCATCTGCTGGCGGTATTGAATAAGCATTGCTGCACTGATGGGGTATGCATTAGACGAAAAAAAAGAAGAAAAAGAAGAATAATACGCCCAGAAAAGAGGCGAAAAGGAGAAAAACGTAAAAAAACGTGAAAAAAAAGTAAGAGGAAGAGAAGGGAAAAAAAGGTGGAAATGGGTTTAAAAGTGATTTCGGCGGAGAAATATATATATATATATATATATATATATATATATATATATATATATATATATGCGCACACACACACATAGATATAAACGTATTCTCCGTTGAGATATTGCAGCCGCTGCTGTGTCCAGGCCCAGGAGCCTTAGCACTGTGCTGTGATGTCACTCAATACCACTGACATCACTAGGTGTAAACAACATCTCTCCTTTGCTGTGTATGTGACTATGGAGCTGTTTGGTGATGTCGTCTATTACGGCCTTCATAGAAGCAACAGGAGATTGTTGCATCCATCTTGAACCCTCAGAACTACAGTGCTATGATGTCACTCACTTCCACAGGCCTTGCAGAGTGTAAACAACAACAACCCAGCTTTGTTGTGTATGTAACCAAAGGGATTTGTGATGTCACCTAGAACCTTCACAGCAGCGACAGCTTTATGAGGAGCATCAGCACTGCTCTGCCTGAGCAGAACCATCACCGCCATAGGTTGTCAAATAACCCGGATTTAACCCACACAGGTAAGTCCAATGGGGTGCAGGCATGTCCTCTATGCTTACAGCTTCCCGTGGGTGTTGGTTTGATACCGTTTGGGGACAGCCAAGGAGGCATCTGCAGGCAACAAAGGTAGGTGTGTGCTTGTGTGTGTGTTTCCTATGCAGATCCTAAGCCCAGTGTCACATGCAAGTAGGAGGAGTAAGAAGGGTTCCTGGCAAATCCGGGTTATGGATTGCATTTAAAAAGGCCCCGTGGGAGTGCAATGGGCCCCTGTCTTGCTGCTTAGCAATAATGGTATGGGTTTAGGTTCTGCTGTGTGTACTGGTGGTTGACTGCCCCCCAGCCCAGAGTGTGCATGGAAAATTGTCTGGCAGCCTCCCTGACAGCAAGCAGTGATAGTGCCCATGAAGGGGACCTTGTTGGGCCCGCCCCTTTCACGGTTATCGCTTCTCGGCCTTTTGGCTAAGATCAAGTGTAGTATCTGTTCTTATCAGTTTAATATCTGATACGTCCCCTATCTGGGGACCATATATTAAATGGATTTTTGAGAACGGGGGCCGATTTCGAAGCTTGCTTCCGTCGCCCTATGCATTGACCCGATATGGCAGTATCTTCGGGTACAGTGCACCACCCCCTTACAGGGTTAAAAAGAAAGATTCCTACTTTCATTGCTACCTGCTTGCTGGCTAGCCAGCTAGCCAGCCCTGTGGGCCTTGCTGCTGCTGCAGCCAAAAAACAAAAGGTGGTGCTGCTGCTGCTTCTGCTGCTTCTGCTTGTGTCTGGCCCCTGTTGGAGCGTCCAGGCACAGGACTTCTGCTGCTGCTGACTAAATGGCCTCCTTAATTGGATCATTTGAGTAGCCAGCACACCTGTGCAGGTAGGGCATGACATGATAGGCAGCTGCCTTGATAGCGGGTGGGTGCTGAATGTTCCTAATTGACAAAATAAGATTAATGCTTATGAAGAAATATAAAATCTCATCCCTTCCCCAATATCGCGCCACACCCCTACCCCTTAATTCCCTGGTTGAACGTGATGGACATATGTCTTTTTTCGACCGTACTAACTATGTAACTATGTAACATAACATGGGGGGGGGGGGGGGGGTCTCCTGGCTGTTCACACAGGTGTGTCATTGCTGTACATTGACCATGCATTGCTTCTGTGGTATTGCAAAGGCAAAGACAAATGCTTCCAGCCATCCATTGCACTAATGGATTGGTCATCAGCTGGCTGTCTATGTCCCGCATCAATATAGACCAAAGTACAGAGGGTTAGGCTATGCTATTGTGCACCTACCTGATGCATCAGAAGGTGCGAGGCCCTTGCTAAATTCTGTGCACAGACTTTGAGATCTATGCTTTAGACTGTATCTAAACCTGCTCCAACATGGACTGACATTCTGGCCTACTTTCAGCCGATGCGACTTGTCTGTCGCTGAACAGTCGCTTTTTATGTATTCAGCACCTATGTATAATGTTGTAAAAATGCTCTAGAAGCTAAAGTCGCAGAAATGTCACACATATTTGGCCTGCAACTTTCTGTGCGACAAATTCAGACAGGAAAAATCAGTATAAATCCTTAGAAAATTATCCCCCAGTGTCTCCATCTGCTGGCGGTATTGAATAAGCATTGCTGCACTGATGGGGTATGCATTAGACGAAAAAAAAGAAGAAAAAGAAGAATAATACGCCCAGAAAAGAGGCGAAAAGGAGAAAAACGTAAAAAAACGTGAAAAAAAAGTAAGAGGAAGAGAAGGGAAAAAAAGGTGGAAATGGGTTTAAAAGTGATTTCGGCGGAGAAATATATGTATATATATATATATATATATATATATATATATATATATATATATATATATGCGCACACACACACATAGATATAAACGTATTCTCCGTTGAGATATTGCAGCCGCTGCTGTGTCCAGGCCCAGGAGCCTTAGCACTGTGCTGTGATGTCACTCAATACCACTGACATCACTAGGTGTAAACAACATCTCTCCTTTGCTGTGTATGTGACTATGGAGCTGTTTGGTGATGTCGTCTATTACGGCCTTCATAGAAGCAACAGGAGATTGTTGCATCCATCTTGAACCCTCAGAACTACAGTGCTATGATGTCACTCACTTCCACAGGCCTTGCAGAGTGTAAACAACAACAACCCAGCTTTGTTGTGTATGTAACCAAAGGGATTTGTGATGTCACCTAGAACCTTCACAGCAGCGACAGCTTTATGAGGAGCATCAGCACTGCTCTGCCTGAGCAGAACCATCACCGCCATAGGTTGTCAAATAACCCGGATTTAACCCACACAGGTAAGTCCAATGGGGTGCAGGCATGTCCTCTATGCTTACAGCTTCCCGTGGGTGTTGGTTTGATACCGTTTGGGGACAGCCAAGGAGGCATCTGCAGGCAACAAAGGTAGGTGTGTGCTTGTGTGTGTGTTTCCTATGCAGATCCTAAGCCCAGTGTCACATGCAAGTAGGAGGAGTAAGAAGGGTTCCTGGCAAATCCGGGTTATGGATTGCATTTAAAAAGGCCCCGTGGGAGTGCAATGGGCCCCTGTCTTGCTGCTTAGCAATAATGGTATGGGTTTAGGTTCTGCTGTGTGTACTGGTGGTTGACTGCCCCCCAGCCCAGAGTGTGCATGGAAAATTGTCTGGCAGCCTCCCTGACAGCAAGCAGTGATAGTGCCCATGAAGGGGACCTTGTTGGGCCCGCCCCTTTCACGGTTATCGCTTCTCGGCCTTTTGGCTAAGATCAAGTGTAGTATCTGTTCTTATCAGTTTTCATGCTGGTGGGGATGGGTGCTGCATGGAGGATGCAGGTGTACCAGGGCTTTCCGGGGCTGGTTCTGAGGAATCAGCTCGACGGTTGCCCCGATGTGACCTGTTCCCTCCGGGTCTCGCCATGAGGCTGAGAGGGTCTAGAGCCGAGGTACTTTTGTGCCTCGGGGAGTGGTGACCCCGAGGTGCCGAAACTCACTGGGAGAATAGGCTCACTGAGTTGAAGCACGGGCACCATAATCTCTTCACCTTGTGGCACTCACCTCTTGATTCCCGGCCTTCTGGCTAGGATCAGAGAAATTTTTATAGATCCGGCCGGATGTCCGGGCAGTATATCTGCACACATTCACTTATTTATTTATTTTTTGTCTCACTGTGTCACTTTTTGCGTGTTGTGTGTTCACAGGATTTGTCAGGATGCGGTAGCCCTTCTGGGTGTCCCTCCTGGCGGTCTAGGGGAGGTGTGTGTGGCCATTAGGTTCCGCACCTCCCTGCAAACACCCCGGGTACTCCTGCTTCGCAGGGTACCTACCGTAATCGGCTCTGCGGGCAGATACCTTGGCTAACGCCAAGGGGGATGCCGGGAGCATTTGTGGTCCCCTAGTAGCTTCGGCGAAAAGGGACATCGAACCTGGAACCTCGCAGGTACCTTTTGATCCGGAGGCGAAGGGTAAGGTTTGTTGGGGGGCCTCTCTCCTATCGGAGAAGGGCTTGCGATAGACCGCATCCTTTGTGCACGTTTTTTTTAGTGTAACACGTTTGCACTTTTTCTTGCACTTTGGGTGAATCGAAAGCACGTTCCTCGGCTTTAGATAAAAAAAAAAAAAAATCTGTTCTTATCAGTTTAATATCTGATACGTCCCCTATCTGGGGACCATATATTAAATGGATTTTTGAGAACGGGGGCCGATTTCGAAGCTTGCTTCCGTCGCCCTATGCATTGACCCGATATGGCAGTATCTTCGGGTACAGTGCACCACCCCCTTACAGGGTTAAAAAGAAAGATTCCTACTTTCATTGCTACCTGCTTGCTGGCTAGCCAGCTAGCCAGCCCTGTGGGCCTTGCTGCTGCTGCAGCCAAAAAACAAAAGGTGGTGCTGCTGCTGCTTCTGCTGCTTCTGCTTGTGTCTGGCCCCTGTTGGAGCGTCCAGGCACAGGACTTCTGCTGCTGCTGACTAAATGGCCTCCTTAATTGGATCATTTGAGTAGCCAGCACACCTGTGCAGGTAGGGCATGACATGATAGGCAGCTGCCTTGATAGCGGGTGGGTGCTGAATGTTCCTAATTGACAAAATAAGATTAATGCTTATGAAGAAATATAAAATCTCATCCCTTCCCCAATATCGCGCCACACCCCTACCCCTTAATTCCCTGGTTGAACGTGATGGACATATGTCTTTTTTCGACCGTACTAACTATGTAACTATGTAACATAACATGGGGGGGGGGGGGGGGGTCTCCTGGCTGTTCACACAGGTGTGTCATTGCTGTACATTGACCATGCATTGCTTCTGTGGTATTGCAAAGGCAAAGACAAATGCTTCCAGCCATCCATTGCACTAATGGATTGGTCATCAGCTGGCTGTCTATGTCCCGCATCAATATAGACCAAAGTACAGAGGGTTAGGCTATGCTATTGTGCACCTACCTGATGCATCAGAAGGTGCGAGGCCCTTGCTAAATTCTGTGCACAGACTTTGAGATCTATGCTTTAGACTGTATCTAAACCTGCTCCAACATGGACTGACATTCTGGCCTACTTTCAGCCGATGCGACTTGTCTGTCGCTGAACAGTCGCTTTTTATGTATTCAGCACCTATGTATAATGTTGTAAAAATGCTCTAGAAGCTAAAGTCGCAGAAATGTCACACATATTTGGCCTGCAACTTTCTGTGCGACAAATTCAGACAGGAAAAATCAGTATAAATCCTTAGAAAATTATCCCCCAGTGTCTCCATCTGCTGGCGGTATTGAATAAGCATTGCTGCACTGATGGGGTATGCATTAGACGAAAAAAAAGAAGAAAAAGAAGAATAATACGCCCAGAAAAGAGGCGAAAAGGAGAAAAACGTAAAAAAACGTGAAAAAAAAGTAAGAGGAAGAGAAGGGAAAAAAAGGTGGAAATGGGTTTAAAAGTGATTTCGGCGGAGAAAATATATATATATATATATATATATATATATATATATATATATATATGCGCACACACACACATAGATATAAACGTATTCTCCGTTGAGATATTGCAGCCGCTGCTGTGTCCAGGCCCAGGAGCCTTAGCACTGTGCTGTGATGTCACTCAATACCACTGACATCACTAGGTGTAAACAACATCTCTCCTTTGCTGTGTATGTGACTATGGAGCTGTTTGGTGATGTCGTCTATTACGGCCTTCATAGAAGCAACAGGAGATTGTTGCATCCATCTTGAACCCTCAGAACTACAGTGCTATGATGTCACTCACTTCCACAGGCCTTGCAGAGTGTAAACAACAACAACCCAGCTTTGTTGTGTATGTAACCAAAGGGATTTGTGATGTCACCTAGAACCTTCACAGCAGCGACAGCTTTATGAGGAGCATCAGCACTGCTCTGCCTGAGCAGAACCATCACCGCCATAGGTTGTCAAATAACCCGGATTTAACCCACACAGGTAAGTCCAATGGGGTGCAGGCATGTCCTCTATGCTTACAGCTTCCCGTGGGTGTTGGTTTGATACCGTTTGGGGACAGCCAAGGAGGCATCTGCAGGCAACAAAGGTAGGTGTGTGCTTGTGTGTGTGTTTCCTATGCAGATCCTAAGCCCAGTGTCACATGCAAGTAGGAGGAGTAAGAAGGGTTCCTGGCAAATCCGGGTTATGGATTGCATTTAAAAAGGCCCCGTGGGAGTGCAATGGGCCCCTGTCTTGCTGCTTAGCAATAATGGTATGGGTTTAGGTTCTGCTGTGTGTACTGGTGGTTGACTGCCCCCCAGCCCAGAGTGTGCATGGAAAATTGTCTGGCAGCCTCCCTGACAGCAAGCAGTGATAGTGCCCATGAAGGGGACCTTGTTGGGCCCGCCCCTTTCACGGTTATCGCTTCTCGGCCTTTTGGCTAAGATCAAGTGTAGTATCTGTTCTTATCAGTTTAATATCTGATACGTCCCCTATCTGGGGACCATATATTAAATGGATTTTTGAGAACGGGGGCCGATTTCGAAGCTTGCTTCCGTCGCCCTATGCATTGACCCGATATGGCAGTATCTTCGGGTACAGTGCACCACCCCCTTACAGGGTTAAAAAGAAAGATTCCTACTTTCATTGCTACCTGCTTGCTGGCTAGCCAGCTAGCCAGCCCTGTGGGCCTTGCTGCTGCTGCAGCCAAAAAACAAAAGGTGGTGCTGCTGCTGCTTCTGCTGCTTCTGCTTGTGTCTGGCCCCTGTTGGAGCGTCCAGGCAGAGGACTTCTGCTGCTGCTGACTAAATGGCCTCCTTAATTGGATCATTTGAGTAGCCAGCACACCTGTGCAGGTAGGGCATGACATGATAGGCAGCTGCCTTGATAGCGGGTGGGTGCTGAATGTTCCTAATTGACAAAATAAGATTAATGCTTATGAAGAAATATAAAATCTCATCCCTTCCCCAATATCGCGCCACACCCCTACCCCTTAATTCCCTGGTTGAACGTGATGGACATATGTCTTTTTTCGACCGTACTAACTATGTAACTATGTAACATAACATGGGGGGGGGGGGGGGGGGGTCTCCTGGCTGTTCACACAGGTGTGTCATTGCTGTACATTGACCATGCATTGCTTCTGTGGTATTGCAAAGGCAAAGACAAATGCTTCCAGCCATCCATTGCACTAATGGATTGGTCATCAGCTGGCTGTCTATGTCCCGCATCAATATAGACCAAAGTACAGAGGGTTAGGCTATGCTATTGTGCACCTACCTGATGCATCAGAAGGTGCGAGGCCCTTGCTAAATTCTGTGCACAGACTTTGAGATCTATGCTTTAGACTGTATCTAAACCTGCTCCAACATGGACTGACATTCTGGCCTACTTTCAGCCGATGCGACTTGTCTGTCGCTGAACAGTCGCTTTTTATGTATTCAGCACCTATGTATAATGTTGTAAAAATGCTCTAGAAGCTAAAGTCGCAGAAATGTCACACATATTTGGCCTGCAACTTTCTGTGCGACAAATTCAGACAGGAAAAATCAGTATAAATCCTTAGAAAATTATCCCCCAGTGTCTCCATCTGCTGGCGGTATTGAATAAGCATTGCTGCACTGATGGGGTATGCATTAGACGAAAAAAAAGAAGAAAAAGAAGAATAATACGCCCAGAAAAGAGGCGAAAAGGAGAAAAACGTAAAAAAACGTGAAAAAAAAGTAAGAGGAAGAGAAGGGAAAAAAAGGTGGAAATGGGTTTAAAAGTGATTTCGGCGGAGAAATATATATATATATATATATATATATATATATATATATATATATATGCGCACACACACACATAGATATAAACGTATTCTCCGTTGAGATATTGCAGCCGCTGCTGTGTCCAGGCCCAGGAGCCTTAGCACTGTGCTGTGATGTCACTCAATACCACTGACATCACTAGGTGTAAACAACATCTCTCCTTTGCTGTGTATGTGACTATGGAGCTGTTTGGTGATGTCGTCTATTACGGCCTTCATAGAAGCAACAGGAGATTGTTGCATCCATCTTGAACCCTCAGAACTACAGTGCTATGATGTCACTCACTTCCACAGGCCTTGCAGAGTGTAAACAACAACAACCCAGCTTTGTTGTGTATGTAACCAAAGGGATTTGTGATGTCACCTAGAACCTTCACAGCAGCGACAGCTTTATGAGGAGCATCAGCACTGCTCTGCCTGAGCAGAACCATCACCGCCATAGGTTGTCAAATAACCCGGATTTAACCCACACAGGTAAGTCCAATGGGGTGCAGGCATGTCCTCTATGCTTACAGCTTCCCGTGGGTGTTGGTTTGATACCGTTTGGGGACAGCCAAGGAGGCATCTGCAGGCAACAAAGGTAGGTGTGTGCTTGTGTGTGTGTTTCCTATGCAGATCCTAAGCCCAGTGTCACATGCAAGTAGGAGGAGTAAGAAGGGTTCCTGGCAAATCCGGGTTATGGATTGCATTTAAAAAGGCCCCGTGGGAGTGCAATGGGCCCCTGTCTTGCTGCTTAGCAATAATGGTATGGGTTTAGGTTCTGCTGTGTGTACTGGTGGTTGACTGCCCCCCAGCCCAGAGTGTGCATGGAAAATTGTCTGGCAGCCTCCCTGACAGCAAGCAGTGATAGTGCCCATGAAGGGGACCTTGTTGGGCCCGCCCCTTTCACGGTTATCGCTTCTCGGCCTTTTGGCTAAGATCAAGTGTAGTATCTGTTCTTATCAGTTTAATATCTGATACATCCCCTATCTGGGGACCATATATTAAATGGATTTTTGAGAACGGGGGCCGATTTCGAAGCTTGCTTCCGTCGCCCTATGCATTGACCCGATATGGCAGTATCTTCGGGTACAGTGCACCACCCCCTTACAGGGTTAAAAAGAAAGATTCCTACTTTCATTGCTACCTGCTTGCTGGCTAGCCAGCTAGCCAGCCCTGTGGGCCTTGCTGCTGCTGCAGCCAAAAAACAAAAGGTGGTGCTGCTGCTGCTTCTGCTGCTTCTGCTTGTGTCTGGCCCCTGTTGGAGCGTCCAGGCACAGGACTTCTGCTGCTGCTGACTAAATGGCCTCCTTAATTGGATCATTTGAGTAGCCAGCACACCTGTGCAGGTAGGGCATGACATGATAGGCAGCTGCCTTGATAGCGGGTGGGTGCTGAATGTTCCTAATTGACAAAATAAGATTAATGCTTATGAAGAAATATAAAATCTCATCCCTTCCCCAATATCGCGCCACACCCCTACCCCTTAATTCCCTGGTTGAACGTGATGGACATATGTCTTTTTTCGACCGTACTAACTATGTAACTATGTAACATAACATGGGGGGGGGGGGGGGGGGGTCTCCTGGCTGTTCACACAGGTGTGTCATTGCTGTACATTGACCATGCATTGCTTCTGTGGTATTGCAAAGGCAAAGACAAATGCTTCCAGCCATCCATTGCACTAATGGATTGGTCATCAGCTGGCTGTCTATGTCCCGCATCAATATAGACCAAAGTACAGAGGGTTAGGCTATGCTATTGTGCACCTACCTGATGCATCAGAAGGTGCGAGGCCCTTGCTAAATTCTGTGCACAGACTTTGAGATCTATGCTTTAGACTGTATCTAAACCTGCTCCAACATGGACTGACATTCTGGCCTACTTTCAGCCGATGCGACTTGTCTGTCGCTGAACAGTCGCTTTTTATGTATTCAGCACCTATGTATAATGTTGTAAAAATGCTCTAGAAGCTAAAGTCGCAGAAATGTCACACATATTTGGCCTGCAACTTTCTGTGCGACAAATTCAGACAGGAAAAATCAGTATAAATCCTTAGAAAATTATCCCCCAGTGTCTCCATCTGCTGGCGGTATTGAATAAGCATTGCTGCACTGATGGGGTATGCATTAGACGAAAAAAAAGAAGAAAAAGAAGAATAATACGCCCAGAAAAGAGGCGAAAAGGAGAAAAACGTAAAAAAACGTGAAAAAAAAGTAAGAGGAAGAGAAGGGAAAAAAAGGTGGAAATGGGTTTAAAAGTGATTTCGGCGGAGAAATATATATATATATATATATATATATATATATATATATATATATATATATATATATATGCGCACACACACACATAGATATAAACGTATTCTCCGTTGAGATATTGCAGCCGCTGCTGTGTCCAGGCCCAGGAGCCTTAGCACTGTGCTGTGATGTCACTCAATACCACTGACATCACTAGGTGTAAACAACATCTCTCCTTTGCTGTGTATGTGACTATGGAGCTGTTTGGTGATGTCGTCTATTACGGCCTTCATAGAAGCAACAGGAGATTGTTGCATCCATCTTGAACCCTCAGAACTACAGTGCTATGATGTCACTCACTTCCACAGGCCTTGCAGAGTGTAAACAACAACAACCCAGCTTTGTTGTGTATGTAACCAAAGGGATTTGTGATGTCACCTAGAACCTTCACAGCAGCGACAGCTTTATGAGGAGCATCAGCACTGCTCTGCCTGAGCAGAACCATCACCGCCATAGGTTGTCAAATAACCCGGATTTAACCCACACAGGTAAGTCCAATGGGGTGCAGGCATGTCCCTCTATGCTTACAGCTTCCCGTGGGTGTTGGTTTGATACCGTTTGGGGACAGCCAAGGAGGCATCTGCAGGCAACAAAGGTAGGTGTGTGCTTGTGTGTGTGTTTTCCTATGCAGATCCTAAGCCCAGTGTCACATGCAAGTAGGAGGAGTAAGAAGGGTTCCTGGCAAATCCGGGTTATGGATTGCATTTAAAAAGGCCCCGTGGGAGTGCAATGGGCCCCCTGTCTTGCTGCTTAGCAATAATGGTATGGGTTTAGGTTCTGCTGTGTGTACTGGTGGTTGACTGCCCCCCAGCCCAGAGTGTGCATGGAAAATTGTCTGGCAGCCTCCCTGACAGCAAGCAGTGATAGTGCCCATGAAGGGGACCTTGTTGGGCCCGCCCCTTTCACGGTTATCGCTTCTCGGCCTTTTGGCTAAGATCAAGTGTAGTATCTGTTTCTTATCAGTTTAATATCTGATACATCCCCTATCTGGGGACCATATATTAAATGGATTTTTGAGAACGGGGGCCGATTTCGAAGCTTGCTTCCGTCGCCCTATGCATTGACCCGATATGGCAGTATCTTCGGGTACAGTGCACCACCCCCTTACAGGGTTAAAAAGAAAGATTCCTACTTTCATTGCTACCTGCTTGCTGGCTAGCCAGCTAGCCAGCCCTGTGGGCCTTGCTGCTGCTGCAGCCAAAAAACAAAAGGTGGTGCTGCTGCTGCTTCTGCTGCTTCTGCTTGTGTCTGGCCCCTGTTGGAGCGTCCAGGCACAGGACTTCTGCTGCTGCTGACTAAATGGCCTCCTTAATTGGATCATTTGAGTAGCCAGGCACACCTGTGCAGGTAGGGCATGACATGATAGGCAGCTGCCTTGATAGCGGGTGGGTGCTGAATGTTTCCTAATTGACAAAATAAGATTAATGCTTATGAAGAAATATAAAATCTCATCCCTTCCCCAATATCGCGCCACACCCCTACCCCTTAATTCCCTGGTTGAACGTGATGGACATATGTCTTTTTTTCGACCGTACTAACTATGTAACTATGTAACATAACATGGGGGGGGGGGGGGGGGGGGTCTCCTGGCTGTTCACACAGGTGTGTCATTGCTGTACATTGACCATGCATTGCTTCTGTGGTATTGCAAAGGCAAAGACAAATGCTTCCAGCCATCCATTGCACTAATGGATTGGTCATCAGCTGGCTGTCTATGTCCCGCATCAATATAGACCAAAGTACAGAGGGTTAGGCTATGCTATTGTGCACCTACCTGATGCATCAGAAGGTGCGAGGCCCTTGCTAAATTCTGTGCACAGACTTTGAGATCTATGCTTTAGACTGTATCTAAACCTGCTCCAACATGGACTGACATTCTGGCCTACTTTCAGCCGATGCGACTTGTCTGTCGCTGAACAGTCGCTTTTTATGTATTCAGCACCTATGTATAATGTTGTAAAAATGCTCTAGAAGCTAAAGTCGCAGAAATGTCACACATATTTGGCCTGCAACTTTCTGTGCGACAAATTCAGACAGGAAAAAATCAGTATAAATCCTTAGAAAATTATCCCCCAGTGTCTCCATCTGCTGGCGGTGTATTGAATAAGCATTGCTGCACTGATGGGGTATGCATTAGACGAAAAAAAAGAAGAAAAAGAAGAATAATACGCCCAGAAAAGAGGCGAAAAGGAGAAAAACGTAAAAAAACGTGAAAAAAAAGTAAGAGGAAGAGAAGGGAAAAAAAGGGTGGAAATGGGTTTAAAAGTGATTTCGGCGGAGAAATATATATATATATATATATATATATATATATATATATATATATAATTATATATATATGCGCACACACACACATAGATATAAACGTATTCTCCGTTGAGATATTGCAGCCGCTGCTGTGTCCAGGCCCAGGAGCCTTAGCAATGTGCTGTGATGTCACTCAATACCACTGACATCACTAGGTGTAAACAACATCTCTCCTTTGCTGTGTATTGTGACTATGGAGCTGTTTGGTGATGTCGTCTATTACGGCCTTTCATAGAAGCAACAGGAGATTGTTGCATCCATCTTGAACCCTCAGAACTACAGTGCTATGATGTCACTCACTTCCACAGGCCTTGCAGAGTGTAAACAACAACAACCCAGCTTTGTTGTGTATGTAACCAAAGGGATTTTGTGATGTCACCTAGAACCTTCACAGCAGCGACAGCTTTATGAGGAGCATCAGCACTGCTCTGCCTGAGCAGAACCATCACCGCCCATAGGTGTGTCAAATAACCCGGATTTAACCCACACAGGTAAGTCCAATGGGGTGCAGGCATGTCCTCTATGCTTACAGCTTCCCGTGGGTGTTGGTTTGATACCGTTTGGGGACAGCCAAGGAGGCATCTGCAGGCAACAAAGGTAGGTGTGTGCTTGTGTGTGTGTTTCCTATGCAGATCCTAAGCCCAGTGTCACATGCAAGTAGGAGAGGAGTAAGAAGGGTTCCTGGCAAATCCGGGTTATGGATTGCATTTAAAAAGGCCCCGTGGGAGTGCAATGGGCCCCTGTCTTGCTGCTTAGCAATAATGGTATGGGTTTAGGTTCTGCTGTGTGTACTGGTGGTTGACTGCCCGCCCAGCCCAGAGTGTGCATGGAAAATTGTCTGGCAGCCTCCCTGACAGCAAGCAGTGATAGTGCCCATGAAGGGGACCTTGTTGGGCCCGCCCCTTTCACGGTTATCGCTTCTCGGCCTTTTGGCTAAGATCAAGTGTAGTATCTGTTCTTATCAGTTTAATATCTGATACATCCCCTATCTGGGGACCCATATATTAAAATGGATTTTTGAGAACGGGGGGCCGATTTCGAAGCTTGCTTCCGTCGCCCTATGCATTGACCCGATATGGCAGTATCTTCGGGTACAGTGCACCACCCCCTTACAGGGTTAAAGAAGAAAGATTCCTACTTTCATTGCTACCTGCTTGCTGGCTAGCCAGCTAGCCAGCCCTGTGGTGGTGCTGCTGCTGCTTCTGCTGCTTCTGCTTCTGCTTGTGTCTGGCCCCTGTTGGAGCGTCCAGGCACAGGACTTCTGCTGCTGCTGACTAAATGGCCTCCTTAATTGGATCATTTGAGTAGCCAGCACACCTGTGCAGGTAGGGCATGACATGATAGGCAGCTGCCTTGATAGCGGGTGGGTGCTGAATGTTCCTAATTGACAAAATAAGATTAATGCTTATGAAGAAATATAAAATCTCATCCCTTCCCCAATATCGCGCCACACCCCTACCCCTTAATTCCCTGGTTGAACGTGATGGACATATGTCTTTTTTCGACCGTACTAACTATGTAACTATGTAACATAACATGGGGGGGGGGGGGGGGGTCTCCTGGCTGTTCACACAGGTGTGTCATTGCTGTACATTGACCATGCATTGCTTCTGTGGTATTGCAAAGGCAAAGACAAATGCTTCCAGCCATCCATTGCACTAATGGATTGGTCATCAGCTGGCTGTCTATGTCCCGCATCAATATAGACCAAAGTACAGAGGGTTAGGCTATGCTATTGTGCACCTACCTGATGCATCAGAAGGTGCGAGGCCCTTGCTAAATTCTGTGCACAGACTTTGAGATCTATGCTTTAGACTGTATCTAAACCTGCTCCAACATGGACTGACATTCTGGCCTACTTTCAGCCGATGCGACTTGTCTGTCGCTGAACAGTCGCTTTTTATGTATTCAGCACCTATGTATAATGTTGTAAAAATGCTCTAGAAGCTAAAGTCGCAGAAATGTCACACATATTTGGCCTGCAACTTTCTGTGCGACAAATTCAGACAGGAAAAATCAGTATAAATCCTTAGAAAATTATCCCCCAGTGTCTCCATCTGCTGGCGGTATTGAATAAGCATTGCTGCACTGATGGGGTATGCATTAGACGAAAAAAAAGAAGAAAAAGAAGAATAATACGCCCAGAAAAGAGGCGAAAAGGAGAAAAACGTAAAAAAACGTGAAAAAAAAGTAAGAGGAAGAGAAGGGAAAAAAAGGTGGAAATGGGTTTAAAAGTGATTTCGGCGGAGATATATATATATATATATATATATATATATATATATATATATATATATATATGCGCACACACACACATAGATATAAACGTATTCTCCGTTGAGATATTGCAGCCGCTGCTGTGTCCAGGCCCAGGAGCCTTAGCACTGTGCTGTGATGTCACTCAATACCACTGACATCACTAGGTGTAAACAACATCTCTCCTTTGCTGTGTATGTGACTATGGAGCTGTTTGGTGATGTCGTCTATTACGGCCTTCATAGAAGCAACAGGAGATTGTTGCATCCATCTTGAACCCTCAGAACTACAGTGCTATGATGTCACTCACTTCCACAGGCCTTGCAGAGTGTAAACAACAACAACCCAGCTTTGTTGTGTATGTAACCAAAGGGATTTGTGATGTCACCTAGAACCTTCACAGCAGCGACAGCTTTATGAGGAGCATCAGCACTGCGAGCATCAGCACTGCTCTGCCTGAGCAGAACCATCACCGCCATAGGTTGTCAAATAACCCGGATTTAACCCACACAGGTAAGTCCAATGGGGTGCAGGCATGTCCTCTATGCTTACAGCTTCCCGTGGGTGTTGGTTTGATACCGTTTGGGGACAGCCAAGGAGGCATCTGCAGGCAACAAAGGTAGGTGTGTGCTTGTGTGTGTGTTTCCTATGCAGATCCTAAGCCCAGTGTCACATGCAAGTAGGAGGAGTAAGAAGGGTTCCTGGCAAATCCGGGTTATGGATTGCATTTAAAAAGGCCCCGTGGGAGTGCAATGGGCCCCTGTCTTGCTGCTTAGCAATAATGGTTTGGGTTTAGGTTCTGCTGTGTGTACTGGTGGTTGACTGCCCCCCAGCCCAGAGTGTGCATGGAAAATTGTCTGGCAGCCTCCCTGACAGCAAGCAGTGATAGTGCCCATGAAGGGGACCTTGTTGGGCCCGCCCCTTTCACGGTTATCGCTTCTTGGCCTTTTGGCTAAGATCAAGTGTAGTATCTGTTCTTATCAGTTTAATATCTGATACGTCCCCTATCTGGGGACCATATATTAAATGGATTTTTGAGAACGGGGGCCGATTTCGAAGCTTGCTTCCGTCGCCCTATGCATTGACCCGATATGGCAGTATCTTCGGGTACAGTGCACCACCCCCTTACAGGGTTAAAAAGAAAGATTCCTACTTTCATTGCTACCTGCTTGCTGGCTAGCCAGCTAGCCAGCCCTGTGGGCCTTGCTGCTGCTGCAGCCAAAAAACAAAAGGTGGTGCTGCTGCTGCTTCTGCTGCTTCTGCTTGTGTCTGGCCCCTGTTGGAGCGTCAAGGCACAGGACTTCTGCTGCTGCTGACTAAATGGCCTCCTTAATTGGATCATTTGAGTAGCCAGCACACCTGTGCAGGTAGGGCATGACATGATAGGCAGCTGCCTTGATAGCGGGTGGGTGCTGAATGTTCCTAATTGACAAAATAAGATTAATGCTTATGAAGAAATATAAAATCTCATCCCTTCCCCAATATCGCGCCACACCCCTACCCCTTAATTCCCTGGTTGAACGTGATGGACATATGTCTTTTTTCGACCGTACTAACTATGTAACTATGTAACATAACATGGGGGGGGGGGGGGGGGTCTCCTGGCTGTTCACACAGGTGTGTCATTGCTGTACATTGACCATGCATTGCTTCTGTGGTATTGCAAAGGCAAAGACAAATGCTTCCAGCCATCCATTGCACTAATGGATTGGTCATCAGCTGGCTGTCTATGTCCCGCATCAATATAGACCAAAGTACAGAGGGTTAGGCTATGCTATTGTGCACCTACCTGATGCATCAGAAGGTGCAAGGCCCTTGCTAAATTCTGTGCACAGACTTTGAGATCTATGCTTTAGACTGTATCTAAACCTGCTCCAACATGGACTGACATTCTGGCCTACTTTCAGCCGATGCGACTTGTCTGTCGCTGAACAGTCGCTTTTTATGTATTCAGCACCTATGTATAATGTTGTAAAAATGCTCTAGAAGCTAAAGTCGCAGAAATGTCACACATATTTGGCCTGCAACTTTCTGTGCGACAAATTCAGACAGGAAAAATCAGTATAAATCCTTAGAAAATTATCCCCCAGTGTCTCCATCTGCTGGCGGTATTGAATAAGCATTGCTGCACTGATGGGGTATGCATTAGACGAAAAAAAAGAAGAAAAAGAAGAATAATACGCCCAGAAAAGAGGCGAAAAGGAGAAAAACGTAAAAAAACGTGAAAAAAAAGTAAGAGGAAGAGAAGGGAAAAAAAGGTGGAAATGGGTTTAAAAGTGATTTCGGCGGAGAAATATATATATATATATATATATATATATATATATATGCGCACACACACACATAGATATAAACGTATTCTCCGTTGAGATATTGCAGCCGCTGCTGTGTCCAGGCCCAGGAGCCTTAGCACTGTGCTGTGATGTCACTCAATACCACTGACATCACTAGGTGTAAACAACATCTCTCCTTTGCTGTGTACGTGACTATGGAGCTGTTTGGTGATGTCGTCTATTACGGCCTTCATAGAAGCAACAGGAGATTGTTGCATCCATCTTGAACCCTCAGAACTACAGTGCTATGATGTCACTCACTTCCACAGGCCTTGCAGAGTGTAAACAACAACAACCCAGCTTTGTTGTGTATGTAACCAAAGGGATTTGTGATGTCACCTAGAACCTTCACAGCAGCGACAGCTTTATGAGGAGCATCAGCACTGCTCTGCCTGAGCAGAACCATCACCGCCATAGGTTGTCAAATAACCCGGATTTAACCCACACAGGTAAGTCCAATGGGGTGCAGGCATGTCCTCTATGCTTACAGCTTCCCGTGGGTGTTGGTTTGATACCGTTTGGGGACAGCCAAGGAGGCATCTGCAGGCAACAAAGGTAGGTGTGTGCTTGTGTGTGTGTTTCCTATGCAGATCCTAAGCCCAGTGTCACATGCAAGTAGGAGGAGTAAGAAGGGTTCCTGGCAAATCCGGGTTATGGATTGCATTTAAAAAGGCCCCGTGGGAGTGCAATGGGCCCCTGTCTTGCTGCTTAGCAATAATGGTATGGGTTTAGGTTCTGCTGTGTGTACTGGTGGTTGACTGCCCCCCAGCCCAGAGTGTGCATGGAAAATTGTCTGGCAGCCTCCCTGACAGCAAGCAGTGATAGTGCCCATGAAGGGGACCTTGTTGGGCCCGCCCCTTTCACGGTTATCGCTTCTCGGCCTTTTGGCTAAGATCAAGTGTAGTATCTGTTCTTATCAGTTTAATATCTGATACGTCCCCTATCTGGGGACCATATATTAAATGGATTTTTGAGAACGGGGGCCGATTTCGAAGCTTGCTTCCGTCGCCCTATGCATTGACCCGATATGGCAGTATCTTCGGGTACAGTGCACCACCCCCTTACAGGGTTAAAAAGAAAGATTCCTACTTTCATTGCTACCTGCTTGCTGGCTAGCCAGCTAGCCAGCCCTGTGGGCCTTGCTGCTGCTGCAGCCAAAAAACAAAAGGTGGTGCTGCTGCTGCTTCTGCTGCTTCTGCTTCTGCTTGTGTCTGGCCCCTGTTGGAGCGTCCAGGCACAGGACTTCTGCTGCTGCTGACTAAATGGCCTCCTTAATTGGATCATTTGAGTAGCCAGCACACCTGTGCAGGTAGGGCATGACATGATAGGCAGCTGCCTTGATAGCGGGTGGGTGCTGAATGTTCCTAATTGACAAAATAAGATTAATGCTTATGAAGAAATATAAAATCTCATCCCTTCCCCAATATCGCGCCACACCCCTACCCCTTAATTCCCTGGTTGAACGTGATGGACATATGTCTTTTTTCGACCGTACTAACTATGTAACTATGTAACATAACATGGGGGGGGGGGGGTCTCCTGGCTGTTCACACAGGTGTGTCATTGCTGTACATTGACCATGCATTGCTTCTGTGGTATTGCAAAGGCAAAGACAAATGCTTCCAGCCATCCATTGCACTAATGGATTGGTCATCAGCTGGCTGTCTATGTCCCGCATCAATATAGACCAAAGTACAGAGGGTTAGGCTATGCTATTGTGCACCTACCTGATGCATCAGAAGGTGCGAGGCCCTTGCTAAATTCTGTGCACAGACTTTGAGATCTATGCTTTAGACTGTATCTAAACCTGCTCCAACATGGACTGACATTCTGGCCTACTTTCAGCCGATGCGACTTGTCTGTCGCTGAACAGTCGCTTTTTATGTATTCAGCACCTATGTATAATGTTGTAAAAATGCTCTAGAAGCTAAAGTCGCAGAAATGTCACACATATTTGGCCTGCAACTTTCTGTGCGACAAATTCAGACAGGAAAAATCAGTATAAATCCTTAGAAAATTATCCCCCAGTGTCTCCATCTGCTGGCGGTATTGAATAAGCATTGCTGCACTGATGGGGTATGCATTAGACGAAAAAAAAGAAGAAAAAGAAGAATAATACGCCCAGAAAAGAGGCGAAAAGGAGAAAAACGTAAAAAAACGTGAAAAAAAAGTAAGAGGAAGAGAAGGGAAAAAAAGGTGGAAATGGGTTTAAAAGTGATTTCGGCGGAGAAATATATATATATATATATATATATATATATATATATATATATATATATATATGCGCACACACACACATAGATATAAACGTATTCTCCGTTGAGATATTGCAGCCGCTGCTGTGTCCAGGCCCAGGAGCCTTAGCACTGTGCTGTGATGTCACTCAATACCACTGACATCACTAGGTGTAAACAACATCTCTCCTTTGCTGTGTATGTGACTATGGAGCTGTTTGGTGATGTCGTCTATTACGGCCTTCATAGAAGCAACAGGAGATTGTTGCATCCATCTTGAACCCTCAGAACTACAGTGCTATGATGTCACTCACTTCCACAGGCCTTGCAGAGTGTAAACAACAACAACCCAGCTTTGTTGTGTATGTAACCAAAGGGATTTGTGATGTCACCTAGAACCTTCACAGCAGCGACAGCTTTATGAGGAGCATCAGCACTGCTCTGCCTGAGCAGAACCATCACCGCCATAGGTTGTCAAATAACCCGGATTTAACCCACACAGGTAAGTCCAATGGGGTGCAGGCATGTCCTCTATGCTTACAGCTTCCCGTGGGTGTTGGTTTGATACCGTTTGGGGACAGCCAAGGAGGCATCTGCAGGCAACAAAGGTAGGTGTGTGCTTGTGTGTGTGTTTCCTATGCAGATCCTAAGCCCAGTGTCACATGCAAG
Organism: Hyla sarda; assembly: GCF_029499605.1. Lineage (NCBI taxonomy): Eukaryota > Metazoa > Chordata > Amphibia > Anura > Hylidae > Hyla > Hyla sarda. The sequence continues at coordinate 29,177 of NW_026608376.1, forward strand.
TAGGAGGAGTAAGAAGGGTTCCTGGCAAATCCGGGTTATGGATTGCATTTAAAAAGGCCCCGTGGGAGTGCAATGGGCCCCTGTCTTGCTGCTTAGCAATAATGGTATGGGTTTAGGTTCTGCTGTGTGTACTGGTGGTTGACTGCCCCCCAGCCCAGAGTGTGCATGGAAAATTGTCTGGCAGCCTCCCTGACAGCAAGCAGTGATAGTGCCCATGAAGGGGACCTTGTTGGGCCCGCCCCTTTCACGGTTATCGCTTCTCGGCCTTTTGGCTAAGATCAAGTGTAGTATCTGTTCTTATCAGTTTAATATCTGATACGTCCCCTATCTGGGGACCATATATTAAATGGATTTTTGAGAACGGGGGCCGATTTCGAAGCTTGCTTCCGTCGCCCTATGCATTGACCCGATATGGCAGTATCTTCGGGTACAGTGCACCACCCCCTTACAGGGTTAAAAAGAAAGATTCCTACTTTCATTGCTACCTGCTTGCTGGCTAGCCAGCTAGCCAGCCCTGTGGGCCTTGCTGCTGCTGCAGCCAAAAAACAAAAGGTGGTGCTGCTGCTGCTTCTGCTGCTTCTGCTTCTGCTTGTGTCTGGCCCCTGTTGGAGCGTCCAGGCACAGGACTTCTGCTGCTGCTGACTAAATGGCCTCCTTAATTGGATCATTTGAGTAGCCAGCACACCTGTGCAGGTAGGGCATGACATGATAGGCAGCTGCCTTGATAGCGGGTGGGTGCTGAATGTTCCTAATTGACAAAATAAGATTAATGCTTATGAAGAAATATAAAATCTCATCCCTTCCCCAATATCGCGCCACACCCCTACCCCTTAATTCCCTGGTTGAACGTGATGGACATATGTCTTTTTTCGACCGTACTAACTATGTAACTATGTAACATAACATGGGGGGGGGCGGGGGGGGGGTCTCCTGGCTGTTCACACAGGTGTGTCATTGCTGTACATTGACCATGCATTGCTTCTGTGGTATTGCAAAGGCAAAGACAAATGCTTCCAGCCATCCATTGCACTAATGGATTGGTCATCAGCTGGCTGTCTATGTCCCGCATCAATATAGACCAAAGTACAGAGGGTTAGGCTATGCTATTGTGCACCTACCTGATGCATCAGAAGGTGCGAGGCCCTTGCTAAATTCTGTGCACAGACTTTGAGATCTATGCTTTAGACTGTATCTAAACCTGCTCCAACATGGACTGACATTCTGGCCTACTTTCAGCCGATGCGACTTGTCTGTCGCTGAACAGTCGCTTTTTATGTATTCAGCACCTATGTATAATGTTGTAAAAATGCTCTAGAAGCTAAAGTCGCAGAAATGTCACACATATTTGGCCTGCAACTTTCTGTGCGACAAATTCAGACAGGAAAAATCAGTATAAATCCTTAGAAAATTATCCCCCAGTGTCTCCATCTGCTGGCGGTATTGAATAAGCATTGCTGCACTGATGGGGTATGCATTAGACGAAAAAAAAGAAGAAAAAGAAGAATAATACGCCCAGAAAAGAGGCGAAAAGGAGAAAAACGTAAAAAAACGTGAAAAAAAAGTAAGAGGAAGAGAAGGGAAAAAAAGGTGGAAATGGGTTTAAAAGTGATTTCGGCGGAGAAATATATATATATATATATATATATATATATATATATATATATATATATATGCGCACACACACACATAGATATAAACGTATTCTCCGTTGAGATATTGCAGCCGCTGCTGTGTCCAGGCCCAGGAGCCTTAGCACTGTGCTGTGATGTCACTCAATACCACTGACATCACTAGGTGTAAACAACATCTCTCCTTTGCTGTGTATGTGACTATGGAGCTGTTTGGTGATGTCGTCTATTACGGCCTTCATAGAAGCAACAGGAGATTGTTGCATCCATCTAGAACCCTCAGAACTACAGTGCTATGATGTCACTCACTTCCACAGGCCTTGCAGAGTATAAACAACAACAACCCAGCTTTGTTGTGTATGTAACCAAAGGGATTTGTGATGTCACCTAGAACCTTCACAGCAGCGACAGCTTTATGAGGAGCATCAGCACTGCTCTGCCTGAGCAGAACCATCACCGCCATAGGTTGTCAAATAACCCGGATTTAACCCACACAGGTAAGTCCAATGGGGTGCAGGCATGTCCTCTATGCTTACAGCTTCCCGTGGGTGTTGGTTTGATACCGTTTGGGGACAGCCAAGGAGGCATCTGCAGGCAACAAAGGTAGGTGTGTGCTTGTGTGTGTGTTTCCTATGCAGATCCTAAGCCCAGTGTCACATGCAAGTAGGAGGAGTAAGAAGGGTTCCTGGCAAATCCGGGTTATGGATTGCATTTAAAAAGGCCCCGTGGGAGTGCAATGGGCCCCTGTCTTGCTGCTTAGCAATAATGGTATGGGTTTAGGTTCTGCTGTGTGTACTGGTGGTTGACTGCCCCCCAGCCCAGAGTGTGCATGGAAAATTGTCTGGCAGCCTCCCTGACAGCAAGCAGTGATAGTGCCCATGAAGGGGACCTTGTTGGGCCCGCCCCTTTCACGGTTATCGCTTCTCGGCCTTTTGGCTAAGATCAAGTGTAGTATCTGTTCTTATCAGTTTAATATCTGATACGTCCCCTATCTGGGGACCATATATTAAATGGATTTTTGAGAACGGGGGCCGATTTCGAAGCTTGCTTCCGTCGCCCTATGCATTGACCCGATATGGCAGTATCTTCGGGTACAGTGCACCACCCCCTTACAGGGTTAAAAAGAAAGATTCCTACTTTCATTGCTACCTGCTTGCTGGCTAGCCAGCTAGCCAGCCCTGTGGGCCTTGCTGCTGCTGCAGCCAAAAAACAAAAGGTGGTGCTGCTGCTGCTTCTGCTGCTTCTGCTTCTGCTTGTGTCTGGCCCCTGTTGGAGCGTCCAGGCACAGGACTTCTGCTGCTGCTGACTAAATGGCCTCCTTAATTGGATCATTTGAGTAGCCAGCACACCTGTGCAGGTAGGGCATGACATGATAGGCAGCTGCCTTGATAGCGGGTGGGTGCTGAATGTTCCTAATTGACAAAATAAGATTAATGCTTATGAAGAAATATAAAATCTCATCCCTTCCCCAATATCGCGCCACACCCCTACCCCTTAATTCCCTGGTTGAACGTGATGGACATATGTCTTTTTTCGACCGTACTAACTATGTAACTATGTAACATAACATGAGGGGGGGGGGGGGGGGGGTCTCCTGGCTGTTCACACAGGTGTGTCATTGCTGTACATTGACCATGCATTGCTTCTGTGGTATTGCAAAGGCAAAGACAAATGCTTCCAGCCATCCATTGCACTAATGGATTGGTCATCAGCTGGCTGTCTATGTCCCGCATCAATATAGACCAAAGTACAGAGGGTTAGGCTATGCTATTGTGCACCTACCTGATGCATCAGAAGGTGCGAGGCCCTTGCTAAATTCTGTGCACAGACTTTGAGATCTATGCTTTAGACTGTATCTAAACCTGCTCCAACATGGACTGACATTCTGGCCTACTTTCAGCCGATGCGACTTGTCTGTCGCTGAACAGTCGCTTTTTATGTATTCAGCACCTATGTATAATGTTGTAAAAATGCTCTAGAAGCTAAAGTCGCAGAAATGTCACACATATTTGGCCTGCAACTTTCTGTGCGACAAATTCAGACAGGAAAAATCAGTATAAATCCTTAGAAAATTATCCCCCAGTGTCTCCATCTGCTGGCGGTATTGAATAAGCATTGCTGCACTGATGGGGTATGCATTAGACGAAAAAAAAGAAGAAAAAGAAGAATAATACGCCCAGAAAAGAGGCGAAAAGGAGAAAAACGTAAAAAAACGTGAAAAAAAAGTAAGAGGAAGAGAAGGGAAAAAAAGGTGGAAATGGGTTTAAAAGTGATTTCGGCGGAGAAATATATATATATATATATATATATATATATATATATATATATATATGCGCACACACACACATAGATATAAACGTATTCTCCGTTGAGATATTGCAGCCGCTGCTGTGTCCAGGCCCAGGAGCCTTAGCACTGTGCTGTGATGTCACTCAATACCACTGACATCACTAGGTGTAAACAACATCTCTCCTTTGCTGTGTATGTGACTATGGAGCTGTTTGGTGATGTCGTCTATTACGGCCTTCATAGAAGCAACAGGAGATTGTTGCATCCATCTTGAACCCTCAGAACTACAGTGCTATGATGTCACTCACTTCCACAGGCCTTGCAGAGTGTAAACAACAACAACCCAGCTTTGTTGTGTATGTAACCAAAGGGATTTGTGATGTCACCTAGAACCTTCACAGCAGCGACAGCTTTATGAGGAGCATCAGCACTGCTCTGCCTGAGCAGAACCATCACCGCCATAGGTTGTCAAATAACCCGGATTTAACCCACACAGGTAAGTCCAATGGGGTGCAGGCATGTCCTCTATGCTTACAGCTTCCCGTGGGTGTTGGTTTGATACCGTTTGGGGACAGCCAAGGAGGCATCTGCAGGCAACAAAGGTAGGTGTGTGCTTGTGTGTGTGTTTCCTATGCAGATCCTAAGCCCAGTGTCACATGCAAGTAGGAGGAGTAAGAAGGGTTCCTGGCAAATCCGGGTTATGGATTGCATTTAAAAAGGCCCCGTGGGAGTGCAATGGGCCCCTGTCTTGCTGCTTAGCAATAATGGTATGGGTTTAGGTTCTGCTGTGTGTACTGGTGGTTGACTGCCCCCCAGCCCAGAGTGTGCATGGAAAATTGTCTGGCAGCCTCCCTGACAGCAAGCAGTGATAGTGCCCATGAAGGGGACCTTGTTGGGCCCGCCCCTTTCACGGTTATCGCTTCTCGGCCTTTTGGCTAAGATCAAGTGTAGTATCTGTTCTTATCAGTTTAATATCTGATACGTCCCCTATCTGGGGACCATATATTAAATGGATTTTTGAGAACGGGGGCCGATTTCGAAGCTTGCTTCCGTCGCCCTATGCATTGACCCGATATGGCAGTATCTTCGGGTACAGTGCACCACCCCCTTACAGGGTTAAAAAGAAAGATTCCTACTTTCATTGCTACCTGCTTGCTGGCTAGCCAGCTAGCCAGCCCTGTGGGCCTTGCTGCTGCTGCAGCCAAAAAACAAAAGGTGGTGCTGCTGCTGCTTCTGCTGCTTCTGCTTCTGCTTGTGTCTGGCCCCTGTTGGAGCGTCCAGGCACAGGACTTCTGCTGCTGCTGACTAAATGGCCTCCTTAATTGGATCATTTGAGTAGCCAGCACACCTGTGCAGGTAGGGCATGACATGATAGGCAGCTGCCTTGATAGCGGGTGGGTGCTGAATGTTCCTAATTGACAAAATAAGATTAATGCTTATGAAGAAATATAAAATCTCATCCCTTCCCCAATATCGCGCCACACCCCTACCCCTTAATTCCCTGGTTGAACGTGATGGACATATGTCTTTTTTCGACCGTACTAACTATGTAACTATGTAACATAACATGGGGGGGGGGGGGGTCTCCTGGCTGTTCACACAGGTGTGTCATTGCTGTACATTGACCATGCATTGCTTCTGTGGTATTGCAAAGGCAAAGACAAATGCTTCCAGCCATCCATTGCACTAATGGATTGGTCATCAGCTGGCTGTCTATGTCCCGCATCAATATAGACCAAAGTACAGAGGGTTAGGCTATGCTATTGTGCACCTACCTGATGCATCAGAAGGTGCGAGGCCCTTGCTAAATTCTGTGCACAGACTTTGAGATCTATGCTTTAGACTGTATCTAAACCTGCTCCAACATGGACTGACATTCTGGCCTACTTTCAGCCGATGCGACTTGTCTGTCGCTGAACAGTCGCTTTTTATGTATTCAGCACCTATGTATAATGTTGTAAAAATGCTCTAGAAGCTAAAGTCGCAGAAATGTCACACATATTTGGCCTGCAACTTTCTGTGCGACAAATTCAGACAGGAAAAATCAGTATAAATCCTTAGAAAATTATCCCCCAGTGTCTCCATCTGCTGGCGGTATTGAATAAGCATTGCTGCACTGATGGGGTATGCATTAGACGAAAAAAAAGAAGAAAAAGAAGAATAATACGCCCAGAAAAGAGGCGAAAAGGAGAAAAACGTAAAAAAACGTGAAAAAAAAGTAAGAGGAAGAGAAGGGAAAAAAAGGTGGAAATGGGTTTAAAAGTGATTTCGGCGGAGAAATATATATATATATATATATATATATATATATATATATATATATATATATATATGCGCACACACACACATAGATATAAACGTATTCTCCGTTGAGATATTGCAGCCGCTGCTGTGTCCAGGCCCAGGAGCCTTAGCACTGTGCTGTGATGTCACTCAATACCACTGACATCACTAGGTGTAAACAACATCTCTCCTTTGCTGTGTATGTGACTATGGAGCTGTTTGGTGATGTCGTCTATTACGGCCTTCATAGAAGCAACAGGAGATTGTTGCATCCATCTTGAACCCTCAGAACTACAGTGCTATGATGTCACTCACTTCCACAGGCCTTGCAGAGTATAAACAACAACAACCCAGCTTTGTTGTGTATGTAACCAAAGGGATTTGTGATGTCACCTAGAACCTTCACAGCAGCGACAGCTTTATGAGGAGCATCAGCACTGCTCTGCCTGAGCAGAACCATCACCGCCATAGGTTGTCAAATAACCCGGATTTAACCCACACAGGTAAGTCCAATGGGGTGCAGGCATGTCCTCTATGCTTACAGCTTCCCGTGGGTGTTGGTTTGATACCGTTTGGGGACAGCCAAGGAGGCATCTGCAGGCAACAAAGGTAGGTGTGTGCTTGTGTGTGTGTTTCCTATGCAGATCCTAAGCCCAGTGTCACATGCAAGTAGGAGGAGTAAGAAGGGTTCCTGGCAAATCCGGGTTATGGATTGCATTTAAAAAGGCCCCGTGGGAGTGCAATGGGCCCCTGTCTTGCTGCTTAGCAATAATGGTATGGGTTTAGGTTCTGCTGTGTGTACTGGTGGTTGACTGCCCCCCAGCCCAGAGTGTGCATGGAAAATTGTCTGGCAGCCTCCCTGACAGCAAGCAGTGATAGTGCCCATGAAGGGGACCTTGTTGGGCCCGCCCCTTTCACGGTTATCGCTTCTCGGCCTTTTGGCTAAGATCAAGTGTAGTATCTGTTCTTATCAGTTTAATATCTGATACGTCCCCTATCTGGGGACCATATATTAAATGGATTTTTGAGAACGGGGGCCGATTTCGAAGCTTGCTTCCGTCGCCCTATGCATTGACCCGATATGGCAGTATCTTCGGGTACAGTGCACCACCCCCTTACAGGGTTAAAAAGAAAGATTCCTACTTTCATTGCTACCTGCTTGCTGGCTAGCCAGCTAGCCAGCCCTGTGGGCCTTGCTGCTGCTGCAGCCAAAAAACAAAAGGTGGTGCTGCTGCTGCTTCTGCTGCTTCTGCTTCTGCTTGTGTCTGGCCCCTGTTGGAGCGTCCAGGCACAGGACTTCTGCTGCTGCTGACTAAATGGCCTCCTTAATTGGATCATTTGAGTAGCCAGCACACCTGTGCAGGTAGGGCATGACATGATAGGCAGCTGCCTTGATAGCGGGTGGGTGCTGAATGTTCCTAATTGACAAAATAAGATTAATGCTTATGAAGAAATATAAAATCTCATCCCTTCCCCAATATCGCGCCACACCCCTACCCCTTAATTCCCTGGTTGAACGTGATGGACATATGTCTTTTTTCGACCGTACTAACTATGTAACTATGTAACATAACATGGGGGGGGGGGGGGGGGTCTCCTGGCTGTTCACACAGGTGTGTCATTGCTGTACATTGACCATGCATTGCTTCTGTGGTATTGCAAAGGCAAAGACAAATGCTTCCAGCCATCCATTGCACTAATGGATTGGTCATCAGCTGGCTGTCTATGTCCCGCATCAATATAGACCAAAGTACAGAGGGTTAGGCTATGCTATTGTGCACCTACCTGATGCATCAGAAGGTGCGAGGCCCTTGCTAAATTCTGTGCACAGACTTTGAGATCTATGCTTTAGACTGTATCTAAACCTGCTCCAACATGGACTGACATTCTGGCCTACTTTCAGCCGATGCGACTTGTCTGTCGCTGAACAGTCGCTTTTTATGTATTCAGCACCTATGTATAATGTTGTAAAAATGCTCTAGAAGCTAAAGTCGCAGAAATGTCACACATATTTGGCCTGCAACTTTCTGTGCGACAAATTCAGACAGGAAAAATCAGTATAAATCCTTAGAAAATTATCCCCCAGTGTCTCCATCTGCTGGCGGTATTGAATAAGCATTGCTGCACTGATGGGGTATGCATTAGACGAAAAAAAAGAAGAAAAAGAAGAATAATACGCCCAGAAAAGAGGCGAAAAGGAGAAAAACGTAAAAAAACGTGAAAAAAAAGTAAGAGGAAGAGAAGGGAAAAAAAGGTGGAAATGGGTTTAAAAGTGATTTCGGCGGAGAAATATATATATATATATATATATATATATATATATATATATGCGCACACACACACATAGATATAAACGTATTCTCCGTTGAGATATTGCAGCCGCTGCTGTGTCCAGGCCCAGGAGCCTTAGCACTGTGCTGTGATGTCACTCAATACCACTGACATCACTAGGTGTAAACAACATCTCTCCTTTGCTGTGTATGTGACTATGGAGCTGTTTGGTGATGTCGTCTATTACGGCCTTCATAGAAGCAACAGGAGATTGTTGCATCCATCTTGAACCCTCAGAACTACAGTGCTATGATGTCACTCACTTCCACAGGCCTTGCAGAGTGTAAACAACAACAACCCAGCTTTGTTGTGTATGTAACCAAAGGGATTTGTGATGTCACCTAGAACCTTCACAGCAGCGACAGCTTTATGAGGAGCATCAGCACTGCTCTGCCTGAGCAGAACCATCACCGCCATAGGTTGTCAAATAACCCGGATTTAACCCACACAGGTAAGTCCAATGGGGTGCAGGCATGTCCTCTATGCTTACAGCTTCCCGTGGGTGTTGGTTTGATACCGTTTGGGGACAGCCAAGGAGGCATCTGCAGGCAACAAAGGTAGGTGTGTGCTTGTGTGTGTGTTTCCTATGCAGATCCTAAGCCCAGTGTCACATGCAAGTAGGAGGAGTAAGAAGGGTTCCTGGCAAATCCGGGTTATGGATTGCATTTAAAAAGGCCCCGTGGGAGTGCAATGGGCCCCTGTCTTGCTGCTTAGCAATAATGGTATGGGTTTAGGTTCTGCTGTGTGTACTGGTGGTTGACTGCCCCCCAGCCCAGAGTGTGCATGGAAAATTGTCTGGCAGCCTCCCTGACAGCAAGCAGTGATAGTGCCCATGAAGGGGACCTTGTTGGGCCCGCCCCTTTCACGGTTATCGCTTCTCGGCCTTTTGGCTAAGATCGAGTGTAGTTCTGCTCACTTGGTCTGGCCAGAGGGTGTCTGGGGTACCCGGCTCCTTTGCCTGGGGGGATCGTCCTTCTTAACGGAGGGACTTCACCCCCCTGCTGCTATCAGGGAGCCGGCTTAGTCCCCAGACAACGGGAGGCGATCCCCACCTACCTACTTCGGTGGGGGAGGTGTCTGGACATCATGGACATGGAGGAAGATTGCGGTTTTTCTTCGGAAGGCGTGCCGCCTTTTGCGAGACTTCGGAATGGAGTTCGTATTTCCCTGCTCGATGTCCGGAAGAAGGAAAGAGGCCTTGTCTTTGTCGTGGAAGAAGTGCTGTTTAAGTTGCTGGAAGTCAAGAGGGAGCAAATCCTATCCATGCTTGAGTTTCCCAGAAGTGGATACTACGACGTGGTGCTGGCTTCTGAAGAGGACTATGAGTCATTTTGGAACATATTGCAGCAAAAGAAGGTATGTCCGGTTTTGGAAGGGGTGGAGATAGGTCCACATTTCCCACGTAGAGAACGATTGGTGACTATAAGGATGTATAGCCCATATACTTCGGAGGAGGATATCGTTACCTTTTTGTCTCGATTCTGTGACAGTGTTCTGCCTAAAGGCAAGGTATTTAATCAATATGGACTATGGACCACCAAGTGGAGGTTCCATGTGAAATTTAAAATGGCAGATGGCAAGTTAGTGATCCCCCCAGGACGGTTTAAAATTGGTTCTGTGAACGGGGATCTGTATTTTTCTGGCATGCAAGATTTTTGCCGCAAATGTAAACAGTACGGTCACAGAAAGGAGGATTGCACGTTTTTGTGGTGTTTCAAGTGTCAAGAGGAGGGTCACGACGTGGAAAATTGTCAAAAGAAAAGGAAATGCCATCTGTGTGGTGAGGAGGGCCATCTGCTTGGCTCGTGTCCTAAGAAAAAGTCTGAGAAAAATTCAGAGAAAAAGGAAGCTGTAAAAAGAAGCAGAGAGGAACCAGCTGAAGTGAAAGAACCAGAAGTGGAGCAGGTTCCAACTAGAAGACCTACAGAGCAGAAGAAGAAGAGAGAGGAGGAAGTGTATGTGCCAGTGCAGTATTTTGGTGCTTGGTGGTTTGTTGGAAAATTTGTCGGAAGCAGAAAGAAAAACGTTTGACAAAGATATGATGGATCTAAAGATAGGCTTGAAGAACCGGGAGGAAGAAGCTCGGGATAAAGTCTATTTTTCTTTCAAGGCAGACATGAACCGTTTTGTTGAAACGTATAAAATTCCAGGCTGGTTGGCGTCTCAAGTTAAGAAAGATATAGCAAATGGCAATATCAGTCGAGGACTGATAGACTTTCTAATGGTGTTTGCATGGAGGAAGGGGATGACCTTCTAATTTGGTTTTGCTTAATTAGAAAGTAATGTTTGGTTTTGCTATTTTATGTTGTTTCTTATTTTGTTTTTAAATGTTCTATTTTGTTTCATTAGTGTTTAAGAAAAGAAATAAAAACATGTTACCTGATGATGAACACAAAATTGAGTTCCAAATAAGATCTTGGAACTCTGAGTGAGTTCTGAGGGCTAACTTAAAAAAAAAAAAAAATCTGTTCTTATCAGTTTAATATCTGATACGTCCCCTATCTGGGGACCATATATTAAATGGATTTTTGAGAACGGGGGCCGATTTCGAAGCTTGCTTCCGTCGCCCTATGCATTGACCCGATATGGCAGTATCTTCGGGTACAGTGCACCACCCCCTTACAGGGTTAAAAAGAAAGATTCCTACTTTCATTGCTACCTGCTTGCTGGCTAGCCAGCTAGCCAGCCCTGTGGGCCTTGCTGCTGCTGCAGCCAAAAAACAAAAGGTGGTGCTGCTGCTGCTTCTGCTGCTTCTGCTTCTGCTTGTGTCTGGCCCCTGTTGGAGCGTCCAGGCACAGGACTTCTGCTGCTGCTGACTAAATGGCCTCCTTAATTGGATCATTTGAGTAGCCAGCACACCTGTGCAGGTAGGGCATGACATGATAGGCAGCTGCCTTGATAGCGGGTGGGTGCTGAATGTTCCTAATTGACAAAATAAGATTAATGCTTATGAAGAAATATAAAATCTCATCCCTTCCCCAATATCGCGCCACACCCCTACCCCTTAATTCCCTGGTTGAACGTGATGGACATATGTCTTTTTTCGACCGTACTAACTATGTAACTATGTAACATAACATGGGGGGGGGGGGGGGGGGGGTCTCCTGGCTGTTCACACAGGTGTGTCATTGCTGTACATTGACCATGCATTGCTTCTGTGGTATTGCAAAGGCAAAGACAAATGCTTCCAGCCATCCATTGCACTAATGGATTGGTCATCAGCTGGCTGTCTATGTCCCGCATCAATATAGACCAAAGTACAGAGGGTTAGGCTATGCTATTGTGCACCTACCTGATGCATCAGAAGGTGCGAGGCCCTTGCTAAATTCTGTGCACAGACTTTGAGATCTATGCTTTAGACTGTATCTAAACCTGCTCCAACATGGACTGACATTCTGGCCTACTTTCAGCCGATGCGACTTGTCTGTCGCTGAACAGTCGCTTTTTATGTATTCAGCACCTATGTATAATGTTGTAAAAATGCTCTAGAAGCTAAAGTCGCAGAAATGTCACACATATTTGGCCTGCAACTTTCTGTGCGACAAATTCAGACAGGAAAAATCAGTATAAATCCTTAGAAAATTATCCCCCAGTGTCTCCATCTGCTGGCGGTATTGAATAAGCATTGCTGCACTGATGGGGTATGCATTAGACGAAAAAAAAGAAGAAAAAGAAGAATAATACGCCCAGAAAAGAGGCGAAAAGGAGAAAAACGTAAAAAAACTTGAAAAAAAAGTAAGAGGAAGAGAAGGGAAAAAAAGGTGGAAATGGGTTTAAAAGTGATTTCGGCGGAGAATATATATATATATATATATATATATATATATATATATATATATATATATGCGCACAGACACACATAGATATAAACGTATTCTCCGTTGAGATATTGCAGCCGCTGCTGTGTCCAGGCCCAGGAGCCTTAGCACTGTGCTGTGATGTCACTCAATACCACTGACATCACTAGGTGTAAACAACATCTCTCCTTTGCTGTGTATGTGACTATGGAGCTGTTTGGTGATGTCGTCTATTACGGCCTTCATAGAAGCAACAGGAGATTGTTGCATCCATCTTGAACCCTCAGAACTACAGTGCTATGATGTCACTCACTTCCACAGGCCTTGCAGAGTGTAAACAACAACAACCCAGCTTTGTTGTGTATGTAACCAAAGGGATTTGTGATGTCACCTAGAACCTTCACAGCAGCGACAGCTTTATGAGGAGCATCAGCACTGCTCTGCCTGAGCAGAACCATCACCGCCATAGGTTGTCAAATAACCCGGATTTAACCCACACAGGTAAGTCCAATGGGGTGCAGGCATGTCCTCTATGCTTACAGCTTCCCGTGGGTGTTGGTTTGATACCGTTTGGGGACAGCCAAGGAGGCATCTGCAGGCAACAAAGGTAGGTGTGTGCTTGTGTGTGTGTTTCCTATGCAGATCCTAAGCCCAGTGTCACATGCAAGTAGGAGGAGTAAGAAGGGTTCCTGGCAAATCCGGGTTATGGATTGCATTTAAAAAGGCCCCGTGGGAGTGCAATGGGCCCCTGTCTTCCTGCTTAGCAATAATGGTATGGGTTTAGGTTCTGCTGTGTGTACTGGTGGTTGACTGCCCCCCAGCCCAGAGTGTGCATGGAAAATTGTCTGGCAGCCTCCCTGACAGCAAGCAGTGATAGTGCCCATGAAGGGGACCTTGTTGGGCCCGCCCCTTTCACAGTTATCGCTTCTCGGCCTTTTGGCTAAGATCAAGTGTAGTATCTGTTCTTATCAGTTTAATATCTGATACGTCCCCTATCTGGGGACCATATATTAAATGGATTTTTGAGAACGGGGGCCGATTTCGAAGCTTGCTTCCGTCGCCCTATGCATTGACCCGATATGGCAGTATCTTCGGGTACAGTGCACCACCCCCTTACAGGGTTAAAAAGAAAGATTCCTACTTTCATTGCTACCTGCTTGCTGGCTAGCCAGCTAGCCAGCCCTGTGGGCCTTGCTGCTGCTGCAGCCAAAAAACAAAAGGTGGTGCTGCTGCTGCTTCTGCTGCTTCTGCTTCTGCTTGTGTCTGGCCCCTGTTGGAGCGTCCAGGCACAGGACTTCTGCTGCTGCTGACTAAATGGCCTCCTTAATTGGATCATTTGAGTAGCCAGCACACCTGTGCAGGTAGGGCATGACATGATAGGCAGCTGCCTTGATAGCGGGTGGGTGCTGAATGTTCCTAATTGACAAAATAAGATTAATGCTTATGAAGAAATATAAAATCTCATCCCTTCCCCAATATCGCGCCACACCCCTACCCCTTAATTCCCTGGTTGAACGTGATGGACATATGTCTTTTTTCGACCGTACTAACTATGTAACTATGTAACATAACATGGGGGGGGGTCTCCTGGCTGTTCACACAGGTGTGTCATTGCTGTACATTGACCATGCATTGCTTCTGTGGTATTGCAAAGGCAAAGACAAATGCTTCCAGCCATCCATTGCACTAATGGATTGGTCATCAGCTGGCTGTCTATGTCCCGCATCAATATAGACCAAAGTACAGAGGGTTAGGCTATGCTATTGTGCACCTACCTGATGCATCAGAAGGTGCGAGGCCCTTGCTAAATTCTGTGCACAGACTTTGAGATCTATGCTTTAGACTGTATCTAAACCTGCTCCAACATGGACTGACATTCTGGCCTACTTTCAGCCGATGCGACTTGTCTGTCGCTGAACAGTCGCTTTTTATGTATTCAGCACCTATGTATAATGTTGTAAAAATGCTCTAGAAGCTAAAGTCGCAGAAATGTCACACATATTTGGCCTGCAACTTTCTGTGCGACAAATTCAGACAGGAAAAATCAGTATAAATCCTTAGAAAATTATCCCCCAGTGTCTCCATCTGCTGGCGGTATTGAATAAGCATTGCTGCACTGATGGGGTATGCATTAGACGAAAAAAAAGAAGAAAAAGAAGAATAATACGCCCAGAAAAGAGGCGAAAAGGAGAAAAACGTAAAAAAACGTGAAAAAAAAGTAAGAGGAAGAGAAGGGAAAAAAAGGTGGAAATGGGTTTAAAAGTGATTTCGGCGGAGATATATATATATATATATATATATATATATATATATATATATATATATATATATGCGCACACACACACATAGATATAAACGTATTCTCCGTTGAGATATTGCAGCCGCTGCTGTGTCCAGGCCCAGGAGCCTTAGCACTGTGCTGTGATGTCACTCAATACCACTGACATCACTAGGTGTAAACAACATCTCTCCTTTGCTGTGTATGTGACTATGGAGCTGTTTGGTGATGTCGTCTATTACGGCCTTCATAGAAGCAACAGGAGATTGTTGCATCCATCTTGAACCCTCAGAACTACAGTGCTATGATGTCACTCACTTCCACAGGCCTTGCAGAGTGTAAACAACAACAACCCAGCTTTGTTGTGTATGTAACCAAAGGGATTTGTGATGTCACCTAGAACCTTCACAGCAGCGACAGCTTTATGAGGAGCATCAGCACTGCTCTGCCTGAGCAGAACCATCACCGCCATAGGTTGTCAAATAACCCGGATTTAACCCACACAGGTAAGTCCAATGGGGTGCAGGCATGTCCTCTATGCTTACAGCTTCCCGTGGGTGTTGGTTTGATACCGTTTGGGGACAGCCAAGGAGGCATCTGCAGGCAACAAAGGTAGGTGTGTGCTTGTGTGTGTGTTTCCTATGCAGATCCTAAGCCCAGTGTCACATGCAAGTAGGAGGAGTAAGAAGGGTTCCTGGCAAATCCGGGTTATGGATTGCATTTAAAAAGGCCCCGTGGGAGTGCAATGGGCCCCTGTCTTGCTGCTTAGCAATAATGGTATGGGTTTAGGTTCTGCTGTGTGTACTGGTGGTTGACTGCCCCCCAGCCCAGAGTGTGCATGGAAAATTGTCTGGCAGCCTCCCTGACAGCAAGCAGTGATAGTGCCCATGAAGGGGACCTTGTTGGGCCCGCCCCTTTCACAGTTATCGCTTCTCGGCCTTTTGGCTAAGATCAAGTGTAGTATCTGTTCTTATCAGTTTAATATCTGATACGTCCCCTATCTGGGGACCATATATTAAATGGATTTTTGAGAACGGGGGCCGATTTCGAAGCTTGCTTCCGTCGCCCTATGCATTGACCCGATATGGCAGTATCTTCGGGTACAGTGCACCACCCCCTTACAGGGTTAAAAAGAAAGATTCCTACTTTCATTGCTACCTGCTTGCTGGCTAGCCAGCTAGCCAGCCCTGTGGGCCTTGCTGCTGCTGCAGCCAAAAAACAAAAGGTGGTGCTGCTGCTGCTTCTGCTGCTTCTGCTTCTGCTTGTGTCTGGCCCCTGTTGGAGCGTCCAGGCACAGGACTTCTGCTGCTGCTGACTAAATGGCCTCCTTAATTGGATCATTTGAGTAGCCAGCACACCTGTGCAGGTAGGGCATGACATGATAGGCAGCTGCCTTGATAGCGGGTGGGTGCTGAATGTTCCTAATTGACAAAATAAGATTAATGCTTATGAAGAAATATAAAATCTCATCCCTTCCCCAATATCGCGCCACACCCCTACCCCTTAATTCCCTGGTTGAACGTGATGGACATATGTCTTTTTTCGACCGTACTAACTATGTAACTATGTAACATAACATGGGGGGGGGGGGGGGGTCTCCTGGCTGTTCACACAGGTGTGTCATTGCTGTACATTGACCATGCATTGCTTCTGTGGTATTGCAAAGGCAAAGACAAATGCTTCCAGCCATCCATTGCACTAATGGATTGGTCATCAGCTGGCTGTCTATGTCCCGCATCAATATAGACCAAAGTACAGAGGGTTAGGCTATGCTATTGTGCACCTACCTGATGCATCAGAAGGTGCGAGGCCCTTGCTAAATTCTGTGCACAGACTTTGAGATCTATGCTTTAGACTGTATCTAAACCTGCTCCAACATGGACTGACATTCTGGCCTACTTTCAGCCGATGCGACTTGTCTGTCGCTGAACAGTCGCTTTTTATGTATTCAGCACCTATGTATAATGTTGTAAAAATGCTCTAGAAGCTAAAGTCGCAGAAATGTCACACATATTTGGCCTGCAACTTTCTGTGCGACAAATTCAGACAGGAAAAATCAGTATAAATCCTTAGAAAATTATCCCCCAGTGTCTCCATCTGCTGGCGGTATTGAATAAGCATTGCTGCACTGATGGGGTATGCATTAGACGAAAAAAAAGAAGAAAAAGAAGAATAATACGCCCAGAAAAGAGGCGAAAAGGAGAAAAACGTAAAAAAACGTGAAAAAAAAGTAAGAGGAAGAGAAGGGAAAAAAAGGTGGAAATGGGTTTAAAAGTGATTTCGGCGGAGAAATATATATATATATATATATATATATATATATATATATATATATATGCGCACACACACACATAGATATAAACGTATTCTCCGTTGAGATATTGCAGCCGCTGCTGTGTCCAGGCCCAGGAGCCTTAGCACTGTGCTGTGATGTCACTCAATACCACTGACATCACTAGGTGTAAACAACATCTCTCCTTTGCTGTGTATGTGACTATGGAGCTGTTTGGTGATGTCGTCTATTACGGCCTTCATAGAAGCAACAGGAGATTGTTGCATCCATCTTGAACCCTCAGAACTACAGTGCTATGATGTCACTCACTTCCACAGGCCTTGCAGAGTGTAAACAACAACAACCCAGCTTTGTTGTGTATGTAACCAAAGGGATTTGTGATGTCACCTAGAACCTTCACAGCAGCGACAGCTTTATGAGGAGCATCAGCACTGCTCTGCCTGAGCAGAACCATCACCGCCATAGGTTGTCAAATAACCCGGATTTAACCCACACAGGTAAGTCCAATGGGGTGCAGGCATGTCCTCTATGCTTACAGCTTCCCGTGGGTGTTGGTTTGATACCGTTTGGGGACAGCCAAGGAGGCATCTGCAGGCAACAAAAGTAGGTGTGTGCTTGTGTGTGTGTTTCCTATGCAGATCCTAAGCCCAGTGTCACATGCAAGTAGGAGGAGTAAGAAGGGTTCCTGGCAAATCCGGGTTATGGATTGCATTTAAAAAGGCCCCGTGGGAGTGCAATGGGCCCCTGTCTTGCTGCTTAGCAATAATGGTATGGGTTTAGGTTCTGCTGTGTGTACTGGTGGTTGACTGCCCCCCAGCCCAGAGTGTGCATGGAAAATTGTCTGGCAGCCTCCCTGACAGCAAGCAGTGATAGTGCCCATGAAGGGGACCTTGTTGGGCCCGCCCCTTTCACGGTTATCGCTTCTCGGCCTTTTGGCTAAGATCAAGTGTAGTATCTGTTCTTATCAGTTTAATATCTGATACGTCCCCTATCTGGGGACCATATATTAAATGGATTTTTGAGAACGGGGGCCGATTTCGAAGCTTGCTTCCGTCGCCCTATGCATTGACCCGATATGGCAGTATCTTCGGGTACAGTGCACCACCCCCTTACAGGGTTAAAAAGAAAGATTCCTACTTTCATTGCTACCTGCTTGCTGGCTAGCCAGCTAGCCAGCCCTGTGGGCCTTGCTGCTGCTGCAGCCAAAAAACAAAAGGTGGTGCTGCTGCTGCTTCTGCTGCTTCTGCTTCTGCTTGTGTCTGGCCCCTGTTGGAGCGTCCAGGCACAGGACTTCTGCTGCTGCTGACTAAATGGCCTCCTTAATTGGATCATTTGAGTAGCCAGCACACCTGTGCAGGTAGGGCATGACATGATAGGCAGCTGCCTTGATAGCGGGTGGGTGCTGAATGTTCCTAATTGACAAAATAAGATTAATGCTTATGAAGAAATATAAAATCTCATCCCTTCCCCAATATCGCGCCACACCCCTACCCCTTAATTCCCTGGTTGAACGTGATGGACATATGTCTTTTTTCGACCGTACTAACTATGTAACTATGTAACATAACATGGGGGGGGGGGGGGGGGGTCTCCTGGCTGTTCACACAGGTGTGTCATTGCTGTACATTGACCATGCATTGCTTCTGTGGTATTGCAAAGGCAAAGACAAATGCTTCCAGCCATCCATTGCACTAATGGATTGGTCATCAGCTGGCTGTCTATGTCCCGCATCAATATAGACCAAAGTACAGAGGGTTAGGCTATGCTATTGTGCACCTACCTGATGCATCAGAAGGTGCGAGGCCCTTGCTAAATTCTGTGCACAGACTTTGAGATCTATGCTTTAGACTGTATCTAAACCTGCTCCAACATGGACTGACATTCTGGCCTACTTTCAGCCGATGCGACTTGTCTGTCGCTGAACAGTCGCTTTTTATGTATTCAGCACCTATGTATAATGTTGTAAAAATGCTCTAGAAGCTAAAGTCGCAGAAATGTCACACATATTTGGCCTGCAACTTTCTGTGCGACAAATTCAGACAGGAAAAATCAGTATAAATCCTTAGAAAATTATCCCCCAGTGTCTCCATCTGCTGGCGGTATTGAATAAGCATTGCTGCACTGATGGGGTATGCATTAGACGAAAAAAAAGAAGAAAAAGAAGAATAATACGCCCAGAAAAGAGGCGAAAAGGAGAAAAACGTAAAAAAACGTGAAAAAAAAGTAAGAGGAAGAGAAGGGAAAAAAAGGTGGAAATGGGTTTAAAAGTGATTTCGGCGGAGAAATATATATATATATATATATATATATATATATATATATATATATATGCGCACACACACACATAGATATAAACGTATTCTCCGTTGAGATATTGCAGCCGCTGCTGTGTCCAGGCCCAGGAGCCTTAGCACTGTGCTGTGATGTCACTCAATACCACTGACATCACTAGGTGTAAACAACATCTCTCCTTTGCTGTGTATGTGACTATGGAGCTGTTTGGTGATGTCGTCTATTACGGCCTTCATAGAAGCAACAGGAGATTGTTGCATCCATCTTGAACCCTCAGAACTACAGTGCTATGATGTCACTCACTTCCACAGGCCTTGCAGAGTGTAAACAACAACAACCCAGCTTTGTTGTGTATGTAACCAAAGGGATTTGTGATGTCACCTAGAACCTTCACAGCAGCGACAGCTTTATGAGGAGCATCAGCACTGCTCTGCCTGAGCAGAACCATCACCGCCATAGGTTGTCAAATAACCCGGATTTAACCCACACAGGTAAGTCCAATGGGGTGCAGGCATGTCCTCTATGCTTACAGCTTCCCGTGGGTGTTGGTTTGATACCGTTTGGGGACAGCCAAGGAGGCATCTGCAGGCAACAAAGGTAGGTGTGTGCTTGTGTGTGTGTTTCCTATGCAGATCCTAAGCCCAGTGTCACATGCAAGTAGGAGGAGTAAGAAGGGTTCCTGGCAAATCCGGGTTATGGATTGCATTTAAAAAGGCCCCGTGGGAGTGCAATGGGCCCCTGTCTTGCTGCTTAGCAATAATGGTATGGGTTTAGGTTCTGCTGTGTGTACTGGTGGTTGACTGCCCCCCAGCCCAGAGTGTGCATGGAAAATTGTCTGTCAGCCTCCCTGACAGCAAGCAGTGATAGTGCCCATGAAGGGGACCTTGTTGGGCCCGCCCCTTTCACGGTTATCGCTTCTCGGCCTTTTGGCTAAGATCAAGTGTAGTATCTGTTCTTATCAGTTTAATATCTGATACGTCCCCTATCTGGGGACCATATATTAAATGGATTTTTGAGAACGGGGGCCGATTTCGAAGCTTGCTTCCGTCGCCCTATGCATTGACCCGATATGGCAGTATCTTCGGGTACAGTGCACCACCCCCTTACAGGGTTAAAAAGAAAGATTCCTACTTTCATTGCTACCTGCTTGCTGGCTAGCCAGCTAGCCAGCCCTGTGGGCCTTGCTGCTGCTGCAGCCAAAAAACAAAAGGTGGTGCTGCTGCTGCTTCTGCTGCTTCTGCTTCTGCTTGTGTCTGGCCCCTGTTGGAGCGTCCAGGCACAGGACTTCTGCTGCTGCTGACTAAATGGCCTCCTTAATTGGATCATTTGAGTAGCCAGCACACCTGTGCAGGTAGGGCATGACATGATAGGCAGCTGCCTTGATAGCGGGTGGGTGCTGAATGTTCCTAATTGACAAAATAAGATTAATGCTTATGAAGAAATATAAAATCTCATCCCTTCCCCAATATCGCGCCACACCCCTACCCCTTAATTCCCTGGTTGAACGTGATGGACATATGTCTTTTTTCGACCGTACTAACTATGTAACTATGTAACATAACATGGGGGGGGGGGGGGGGTCTCCTGGCTGTTCACACAGGTGTGTCATTGCTGTACATTGACCATGCATTGCTTCTGTGGTATTGCAAAGGCAAAGACAAATGCTTCCAGCCATCCATTGCACTAATGGATTGGTCATCAGCTGGCTGTCTATGTCCCGCATCAATATAGACCAAAGTACAGAGGGTTAGGCTATGCTATTGTGCACCTACCTGATGCATCAGAAGGTGCGAGGCCCTTGCTAAATTCTGTGCACAGACTTTGAGATCTATGCTTTAGACTGTATCTAAACCTGCTCCAACATGGACTGACATTCTGGCCTACTTTCAGCCGATGCGACTTGTCTGTCGCTGAACAGTCGCTTTTTATGTATTCAGCACCTATGTATAATGTTGTAAAAATGCTCTAGAAGCTAAAGTCGCAGAAATGTCACACATATTTGGCCTGCAACTTTCTGTGCGACAAATTCAGACAGGAAAAATCAGTATAAATCCTTAGAAAATTATCCCCCAGTGTCTCCATCTGCTGGCGGTATTGAATAAGCATTGCTGCACTGATGGGGTATGCATTAGACGAAAAAAAAGAAGAAAAAGAAGAATAATACGCCCAGAAAAGAGGCGAAAAGGAGAAAAACGTAAAAAAACGTGAAAAAAAAGTAAGAGGAAGAGAAGGGAAAAAAAGGTGGAAATGGGTTTAAAAGTGATTTCGGCGGAGAAATATATATATATATATATATATATATATATATATATATATATGCGCACACACACACATAGATATAAACGTATTCTCCGTTGAGATATTGCAGCCGCTGCTGTGTCCAGGCCCAGGAGCCTTAGCACTGTGCTGTGATGTCACTCAATACCACTGACATCACTAGGTGTAAACAACATCTCTCCTTTGCTGTGTATGTGACTATGGAGCTGTTTGGTGATGTCGTCTATTACGGCCTTCATAGAAGCAACAGGAGATTGTTGCATCCATCTTGAACCCTCAGAACTACAGTGCTATGATGTCACTCACTTCCACAGGCCTTGCAGAGTGTAAACAACAACAACCCAGCTTTGTTGTGTATGTAACCAAAGGGATTTGTGATGTCACCTAGAACCTTCACAGCAGCGACAGCTTTATGAGGAGCATCAGCACTGCTCTGCCTGAGCAGAACCATCACCGCCATAGGTTGTCAAATAACCCGGATTTAACCCACACAGGTAAGTCCAATGGGGTGCAGGCATGTCCTCTATGCTTACAGCTTCCCGTGGGTGTTGGTTTGATACCGTTTGGGGACAGCCAAGGAGGCATCTGCAGGCAACAAAGGTAGGTGTGTGCTTGTGTGTGTGTTTCCTATGCAGATCCTAAGCCCAGTGTCACATGCAAGTAGGAGGAGTAAGAAGGATTCCTGGCAAATCCGGGTTATGGATTGCATTTAAAAAGGCCCCGTGGGAGTGCAATGGGCCCCTGTCTTGCTGCTTAGCAATAATGGTATGGGTTTAGGTTCTGCTGTGTGTACTGGTGGTTGACTGCCCCCCAGCCCAGAGTGTGCATGGAAAATTGTCTGGCAGCCTCCCTGACAGCAAGCAGTGATAGTGCCCATGAAGGGGACCTTGTTGGGCCCGCCCCTTTCACGGTTATCGCTTCTCGGCCTTTTGGCTAAGATCAAGTGTAGTATCTGTTCTTATCAGTTTAATATCTGATACGTCCCCTATCTGGGGACCATATATTAAATGGATTTTTGAGAACGGGGGCCGATTTCGAAGCTTGCTTCCGTCGCCCTATGCATTGACCCGATATGGCAGTATCTTCGGGTACAGTGCACCACCCCCTTACAGGGTTAAAAAGAAAGATTCCTACTTTCATTGCTACCTGCTTGCTGGCTAGCCAGCTAGCCAGCCCTGTGGGCCTTGCTGCTGCTGCAGCCAAAAAACAAAAGGTGGTGCTGCTGCTGCTTCTGCTGCTTCTGCTTCTGCTTGTGTCTGGCCCCTGTTGGAGCGTCCAGGCACAGGACTTCTGCTGCTGCTGACTAAATGGCCTCCTTAATTGGATCATTTGAGTAGCCAGCACACCTGTGCAGGTAGGGCATGACATGATAGGCAGCTGCCTTGATAGCGGGTGGGTGCTGAATGTTCCTAATTGACAAAATAAGATTAATGCTTATGAAGAAATATAAAATCTCATCCCTTCCCCAATATCGCGCCACACCCCTACCCCTTAATTCCCTGGTTGAACGTGATGGACATATGTCTTTTTTCGACCGTACTAACTATGTAACTATGTAACATAACATGGGGGGGGGGGGGGGGGTCTCCTGGCTGTTCACACAGGTGTGTCATTGCTGTACATTGACCATGCATTGCTTCTGTGGTATTGCAAAGGCAAAGACAAATGCTTCCAGCCATCCATTGCACTAATGGATTGGTCATCAGCTGGCTGTCTATGTCCCGCATCAATATAGACCAAAGTACAGAGGGTTAGGCTATGCTATTGTGCACCTACCTGATGCATCAGAAGGTGCGAGGCCCTTGCTAAATTCTGTGCACAGACTTTGAGATCTATGCTTTAGACTGTATCTAAACCTGCTCCAACATGGACTGACATTCTGGCCTACTTTCAGCCGATGCGACTTGTCTGTCGCTGAACAGTCGCTTTTTATGTATTCAGCACCTATGTATAATGTTGTAAAAATGCTCTAGAAGCTAAAGTCGCAGAAATGTCACACATATTTGGCCTGCAACTTTCTGTGCGACAAATTCAGACAGGAAAAATCAGTATAAATCCTTAGAAAATTATCCCCCAGTGTCTCCATCTGCTGGCGGTATTGAATAAGCATTGCTGCACTGATGGGGTATGCATTAGACGAAAAAAAAGAAGAAAAAGAAGAATAATACGCCCAGAAAAGAGGCGAAAAGGAGAAAAACGTAAAAAAACGTGAAAAAAAAGTAAGAGGAAGAGAAGGGAAAAAAAGGTGGAAATGGGTTTAAAAGTGATTTCGGCGGAGAAATATATATATATATATATATATATATATATATGCGCACACACACACATAGATATAAACGTATTCTCCGTTGAGATATTGCAGCCGCTGCTGTGTCCAGGCCCAGGAGCCTTAGCACTGTGCTGTGATGTCACTCAATACCACTGACATCACTAGGTGTAAACAACATCTCTCCTTTGCTGTGTATGTGACTATGGAGCTGTTTGGTGATGTCGTCTATTACGGCCTTCATAGAAGCAACAGGAGATTGTTGCATCCATCTTGAACCCTCAGAACTACAGTGCTATGATGTCACTCACTTCCACAGGCCTTGCAGAGTGTAAACAACAACAACCCAGCTTTGTTGTGTATGTAACCAAAGGGATTTGTGATGTCACCTAGAACCTTCACAGCAGCGACAGCTTTATGAGGAGCATCAGCACTGCTCTGCCTGAGCAGAACCATCACCGCCATAGGTTGTCAAATAACCCGGATTTAACCCACACAGGTAAGTCCAATGGGGTGCAGGCATGTCCTCTATGCTTACAGCTTCCCGTGGGTGTTGGTTTGATACCGTTTGGGGACAGCCAAGGAGGCATCTGCAGGCAACAAAGGTAGGTGTGTGCTTGTGTGTGTGTTTCCTATGCAGATCCTAAGCCCAGTGTCACATGCAAGTAGGAGGAGTAAGAAGGGTTCCTGGCAAATCCGGGTTATGGATTGCATTTAAAAAGGCCCCGTGGGAGTGCAATGGGCCCCTGTCTTGCTGCTTAGCAATAATGGTATGGGTTTAGGTTCTGCTGTGTGTACTGGTGGTTGACTGCCCCCCAGCCCAGAGTGTGCATGGAAAATTGTCTGGCAGCCTCCCTGACAGCAAGCAGTGATAGTGCCCATGAAGGGGACCTTGTTGGGCCCGCCCCTTTCACGGTTATCGCTTCTCGGCCTTTTGGCTAAGATCAAGTGTAGTATCTGTTCTTATCAGTTTAATATCTGATACGTCCCCTATCTGGGGACCATATATTAAATGGATTTTTGAGAACGGGGGCCGATTTCGAAGCTTGCTTCCGTCGCCCTATGCATTGACCCGATATGGCAGTATCTTCGGGTACAGTGCACCACCCCCTTACAGGGTTAAAAAGAAAGATTCCTACTTTCATTGCTACCTGCTTGCTGGCTAGCCAGCTAGCCAGCCCTGTGGGCCTTGCTGCTGCTGCAGCCAAAAAACAAAAGGTGGTGCTGCTGCTGCTTCTGCTGCTTCTGCTTCTGCTTGTGTCTGGCCCCTGTTGGAGCGTCCAGGCACAGGACTTCTGCTGCTGCTGACTAAATGGCCTCCTTAATTGGATCATTTGAGTAGCCAGCACACCTGTGCAGGTAGGGCATGACATGATAGGCAGCTGCCTTGATAGCGGGTGGGTGCTGAATGTTCCTAATTGACAAAATAAGATTAATGCTTATGAAGAAATATAAAATCTCATCCCTTCCCCAATATCGCGCCACACCCCTACCCCTTAATTCCCTGGTTGAACGTGATGGACATATGTCTTTTTTCGACCGTACTAACTATGTAACTATGTAACATAACATGGGGGGGGGGGGGGTCTCCTGGCTGTTCACACAGGTGTGTCATTGCTGTACATTGACCATGCATTGCTTCTGTGGTATTGCAAAGGCAAAGACAAATGCTTCCAGCCATCCATTGCACTAATGGATTGGTCATCAGCTGGCTGTCTATGTCCCGCATCAATATAGACCAAAGTACAGAGGGTTAGGCTATGCTATTGTGCACCTACCTGATGCATCAGAAGGTGCGAGGCCCTTGCTAAATTCTGTGCACAGACTTTGAGATCTATGCTTTAGACTGTATCTAAACCTGCTCCAACATGGACTGACATTCTGGCCTACTTTCAGCCGATGCGACTTGTCTGTCGCTGAACAGTCGCTTTTTATGTATTCAGCACCTATGTATAATGTTGTAAAAATGCTCTATGAAGCTAAAGTCGCAGAAATGTCACACATATTTGGCCTGCAACTTTCTGTGCGACAAATTCAGACAGGAAAAATCAGTATAAATCCTTAGAAAATTATCCCCCAGTGTCTCCATCTGCTGGCGGTATTGAATAAGCATTGCTGCACTGATGGGGTATGCATTAGACGAAAAAAAAAAGAAGAAAAAGAAGAATAATACGCCCAGAAAAGAGGCGAAAAGGAGAAAAACGTAAAAAAACGTGAAAAAAAAGTAAGAGGAAGAGAAGGGAAAAAAAGGTGGAAATGGGTTTAAAAGTGATTTCGGCGGAGAAATATATATATATATATATATATATATATATATATATATATATGCGCACACACACACATAGATATAAACGTATTCTCCGTTGAGATATTGCAGCCGCTGCTGTGTCCAGGCCCAGGAGCCTTAGCACTGTGCTGTGATGTCACTCAATACCACTGACATCACTAGGTGTAAACAACATCTCTCCTTTGCTGTGTATGTGACTATGGAGCTGTTTGGTGATGTCGTCTATTACGGCCTTCATAGAAGCAACAGGAGATTGTTGCATCCATCTTGAACCCTCAGAACTACAGTGCTATGATGTCACTCACTTCCACAGGCCTTGCAGAGTGTAAACAACAACAACCCAGCTTTGTTGTGTATGTAACCAAAGGGATTTGTGATGTCACCTAGAACCTTCACAGCAGCGACAGCTTTATGAGGAGCATCAGCACTGCTCTGCCTGAGCAGAACCATCACCGCCATAGGTTGTCAAATAACCCGGATTTAACCCACACAGGTAAGTCCAATGGGGTGCAGGCATGTCCTCTATGCTTACAGCTTCCCGTGGGTGTTGGTTTGATACCGTTTGGGGACAGCCAAGGAGGCATCTGCAGGCAACAAAGGTAGGTGTGTGCTTGTGTGTGTGTTTCCTATGCAGATCCTAAGCCCAGTGTCACATGCAAGTAGGAGGAGTAAGAAGGGTTCCTGGCAAATCCGGGTTATGGATTGCATTTAAAAAGGCCCCGTGGGAGTGCAATGGGCCCCTGTCTTGCTGCTTAGCAATAATGGTATGGGTTTAGGTTCTGCTGTGTGTACTGGTGGTTGACTGCCCCCCAGCCCAGAGTGTGCATGGAAAATTGTCTGGCAGCCTCCCTGACAGCAAGCAGTGATAGTGCCCATGAAGGGGACCTTGTTGGGCCCGCCCCTTTCACGGTTATCGCTTCTCGGCCTTTTGGCTAAGATCAAGTGTAGTATCTGTTCTTATCAGTTTAATATCTGATACGTCCCCTATCTGGGGACCATATATTAAATGGATTTTTGAGAACGGGGGCCGATTTCGAAGCTTGCTTCCGTCGCCCTATGCATTGACCCGATATGGCAGTATCTTCGGGTACAGTGCACCACCCCCTTACAGGGTTAAAAAGAAAGATTCCTACTTTCATTGCTACCTGCTTGCTGGCTAGCCAGCTAGCCAGCCCTGTGGGCCTTGCTGCTGCTGCAGCCAAAAAACAAAAGGTGGTGCTGCTGCTGCTTCTGCTGCTTCTGCTTCTGCTTGTGTCTGGCCCCTGTTGGAGCGTCCAGGCACAGGACTTCTGCTGCTGCTGACTAAATGGCCTCCTTAATTGGATCATTTGAGTAGCCAGCACACCTGTGCAGGTAGGGCATGACATGATAGGCAGCTGCCTTGATAGCGGGTGGGTGCTGAATGTTCCTAATTGACAAAATAAGATTAATGCTTATGAAGAAATATAAAATCTCATCCCTTCCCCAATATCGCGCCACACCCCTACCCCTTAATTCCCTGGTTGAACGTGATGGACATATGTCTTTTTTCGACCGTACTAACTATGTAACTATGTAACATAACATGGGGGGGGGGGGGGGGGTCTCCTGGCTGTTCACACAGGTGTGTCATTGCTGTACATTGACCATGCATTGCTTCTGTGGTATTGCAAAGGCAAAGACAAATGCTTCCAGCCATCCATTGCACTAATGGATTGGTCATCAGCTGGCTGTCTATGTCCCGCATCAATATAGACCAAAGTACAGAGGGTTAGGCTATGCTATTGTGCACCTACCTGATGCATCAGAAGGTGCGAGGCCCTTGCTAAATTCTGTGCACAGACTTTGAGATCTATGCTTTAGACTGTATCTAAACCTGCTCCAACATGGACTGACATTCTGGCCTACTTTCAGCCGATGCGACTTGTCTGTCGCTGAACAGTCGCTTTTTATGTATTCAGCACCTATGTATAATGTTGTAAAAATGCTCTAGAAGCTAAAGTCGCAGAAATGTCACACATATTTGGCCTGCAACTTTCTGTGCGACAAATTCAGACAGGAAAAATCAGTATAAATCCTTAGAAAATTATCCCCCAGTGTCTCCATCTGCTGGCGGTATTGAATAAGCATTGCTGCACTGATGGGGTATGCATTAGACGAAAAAAAAGAAGAAAAAGAAGAATAATACGCCCAGAAAAGAGGCGAAAAGGAGAAAAACGTAAAAAAACGTGAAAAAAAAGTAAGAGGAAGAGAAGGGAAAAAAAGGTGGAAATGGGTTTAAAAGTGATTTCGGCGGAGAAATATATATATATATATATATATATATATATATATATATATATATATATATGCGCACACACACACATAGATATAAACGTATTCTCCGTTGAGATATTGCAGCCGCTGCTGTGTCCAGGCCCAGGAGCCTTAGCACTGTGCTGTGATGTCACTCAATACCACTGACATCACTAGGTGTAAACAACATCTCTCCTTTGCTGTGTATGTGACTATGGAGCTGTTTGGTGATGTCGTCTATTACGGCCTTCATAGAAGCAACAGGAGATTGTTGCATCCATCTTGAACCCTCAGAACTACAGTGCTATGATGTCACTCACTTCCACAGGCCTTGCAGAGTGTAAACAACAACAACCCAGCTTTGTTGTGTATGTAACCAAAGGGATTTGTGATGTCACCTAGAACCTTCACAGCAGCGACAGCTTTATGAGGAGCATCAGCACTGCTCTGCCTGAGCAGAACCATCACCGCCATAGGTTGTCAAATAACCCGGATTTAACCCACACAGGTAAGTCCAATGGGGTGCAGGCATGTCCTCTATGCTTACAGCTTCCCGTGGGTGTTGGTTTGATACCGTTTGGGGACAGCCAAGGAGGCATCTGCAGGCAACAAAGGTAGGTGTGTGCTTGTGTGTGTGTTTCCTATGCAGATCCTAAGCCCAGTGTCACATGCAAGTAGGAGGAGTAAGAAGGGTTCCTGGCAAATCCGGGTTATGGATTGCATTTAAAAAGGCCCCGTGGGAGTGCAATGGGCCCCTGTCTTGCTGCTTAGCAATAATGGTATGGGTTTAGGTTCTGCTGTGTGTACTGGTGGTTGACTGCCCCCCAGCCCAGAGTGTGCATGGAAAATTGTCTGGCAGCCTCCCTGACAGCAAGCAGTGATAGTGCCCATGAAGGGGACCTTGTTGGGCCCGCCCCTTTCACGGTTATCGCTTCTCGGCCTTTTGGCTAAGATCAAGTGTAGTATCTGTTCTTATCAGTTTAATATCTGATACGTCCCCTATCTGGGGACCATATATTAAATGGATTTTTGAGAACGGGGGCCGATTTCGAAGCTTGCTTCCGTCGCCCTATGCATTGACCCGATATGGCAGTATCTTCGGGTACAGTGCACCACCCCCTTACAGGGTTAAAAAGAAAGATTCCTACTTTCATTGCTACCTGCTTGCTGGCTAGCCAGCTAGCCAGCCTTGTGGGCCTTGCTGCAGCCAAAAAACAAAAGGTGGTGCTGCTGCTGCTTCTGCTGCTTCTGCTTCTGCTTGTGTCTGGCCCCTGTTGGAGCGTCCAGGCACAGGACTTCTGCTGCTGCTGACTAAATGGCCTCCTTAATTGGATCATTTGAGTAGCCAGCACACCTGTGCAGGTAGGGCATGACATGATAGGCAGCTGCCTTGATAGCGGGTGGGTGCTGAATGTTCCTAATTGACAAAATAAGATTAATGCTTATGAAGAAATATAAAATCTCATCCCTTCCCCAATATCGTGCCACACCCCTACCCCTTAATTCCCTGGTTGAACGTGATGGACATATGTCTTTTTTCGACCGTACTAACTATGTAACTATGTAACATAACATGGGGGGGGGGGGGTCTCCTGGCTGTTCACACAGGTGTGTCATTGCTGTACATTGACCATGCATTGCTTCTGTGGTATTGCAAAGGCAAAGACAAATGCTTCCAGCCATCCATTGCACTAATGGATTGGTCATCAGCTGGCTGTCTATGTCCCGCATCAATATAGACCAAAGTACAGAGGGTTAGGCTATGCTATTGTGCACCTACCTGATGCATCAGAAGGTGCGAGGCCCTTGCTAAATTCTGTGCACAGACTTTGAGATCTATGCTTTAGACTGTATCTAAACCTGCTCCAACATGGACTGACATTCTGGCCTACTTTCAGCCGATGCGACTTGTCTGTCGCTGAACAGTCGCTTTTTATGTATTCAGCACCTATGTATAATGTTGTAAAAATGCTCTAGAAGCTAAAGTCGCAGAAATGTCACACATATTTGGCCTGCAACTTTCTGTGCGACAAATTCAGACAGGAAAAATCAGTATAAATCCTTAGAAAATTATCCCCCAGTGTCTCCATCTGCTGGCGGTATTGAATAAGCATTGCTGCACTGATGGGGTATGCATTAGACGAAAAAAAAGAAGAAAAAGAAGAATAATACGCCCAGAAAAGAGGCGAAAAGGAGAAAAACGTAAAAAAACGTGAAAAAAAAGTAAGAGGAAGAGAAGGGAAAAAAAGGTGGAAATGGGTTTAAAAGTGATTTCGGCGGAGAATATATATATATATATATATATATATATATATATATATATATATATATATATATATACGCGCACACACACACATATATATAAACGTATTCTCCGTTGAGATATTGCAGCCGCTGCTGTGTCCAGGCCCAGGAGCCTTAGCACTGTGCTGTGATGTCACTCAATACCACTGACATCACTAGGTGTAAACAACATCTCTCCTTTGCTGTGTATGTGACTATGGAGCTGTTTGGTGATGTCGTCTATTACGGCCTTCATAGAAGCAACAGGAGATTGTTGCATCCATCTTGAACCCTCAGAACTACAGTGCTATGATGTCACTCACTTCCACAGGCCTTGCAGAGTGTAAACAACAACAACCCAGCTTTGTTGTGTATGTAACCAAAGGGATTTGTGATGTCACCTAGAACCTTCACAGCAGCGACAGCTTTATGAGGAGCATCAGCACTGCTCTGCCTGAGCAGAACCATCACCGCCATAGGTTGTCAAATAACCCGGATTTAACCCACACAGGTAAGTCCAATGGGGTGCAGGCATGTCCTCTATGCTTACAGCTTCCCGTGGGTGTTGGTTTGATACCGTTTGGGGACAGCCAAGGAGGCATCTGCAGGCAACAAAGGTAGGTGTGTGCTTGTGTGTGTGTTTCCTATGCAGATCCTAAGCCCAGTGTCACATGCAAGTAGGAGGAGTAAGAAGGGTTCCTGGCAAATCCGGGTTATGGATTGCATTTAAAAAGGCCCCGTGGGAGTGCAATGGGCCCCTGTCTTGCTGCTTAGCAATAATGGTATGGGTTTAGGTTCTGCTGTGTGTACTGGTGGTTGACTGCCCCCCAGCCCAGAGTGTGCATGGAAAATTGTCTGGCAGCCTCCCTGACAGCAAGCAGTGATAGTGCCCATGAAGGGGACCTTGTTGGGCCCGCCTCTTTCACGGTTATCGCTTCTCGGCCTTTTGGCTAAGATCAAGTGTAGTATCTGTTCTTATCAGTTTAATATCTGATACGTCCCCTATCTGGGGACCATATATTAAATGGATTTTTGAGAACGGGGGCCGATTTCGAAGCTTGCTTCCGTCGCCCTATGCATTGACCCGATATGGCAGTATCTTCGGGTACAGTGCACCACCCCCTTACAGGGTTAAAAAGAAAGATTCCTACTTTCATTGCTACCTGCTTGCTGGCTAGCCAGCTAGCCAGCCCTGTGGGCCTTGCTGCTGCTGCAGCCAAAAAACAAAAGGTGGTGCTGCTGCTGCTTCTGCTGCTTCTGCTTCTGCTTGTGTCTGGCCCCTGTTGGAGCGTCCAGGCACAGGACTTCTGCTGCTGCTGACTAAATGGCCTCCTTAATTGGATCATTTGAGTAGCCAGCACACCTGTGCAGGTAGGGCATGACATGATAGGCAGCTGCCTTGATAGCGGGTGGGTGCTGAATGTTCCTAATTGACAAAATAAGATTAATGCTTATGAAGAAATATAAAATCTCATCCCTTCCCCAATATCGTGCCACACCCCTACCCCTTAATTCCCTGGTTGAACGTGATGGACATATGTCTTTTTTCGACCGTACTAACTATGTAACTATGTAACATAACATGGGGGGGGGGGGGGTCTCCTGGCTGTTCACACAGGTGTGTCATTGCTGTACATTGACCATGCATTGCTTCTGTGGTATTGCAAAGGCAAAGACAAATACTTCCAGCCATCCATTACACTAATGGATTGGTCATCAGCTGGCTGTCTATGTCCCGCATCAATATAGACCAAAGTACAGAGGGTTAGGCTATGCTATTGTGCACCTACCTGATGCATCAGAAGGTGCGAGGCCCTTGCTAAATTCTGTGCACAGACTTTGAGATCTATGCTTTAGACTGTATCTAAACCTGCTCCAACATGGACTGACATTCTGGCCTACTTTCAGCCGATGCGACTTGTCTGTCGCTGAACAGTCGCTTTTTATGTATTCAGCACCTATGTATAATGTTGTAAAAATGCTCTAGAAGCTAAAGTCGCAGAAATGTCACACATATTTGGCCTGCAACTTTCTGTGCGACAAATTCAGACAGGAAAAATCAGTATAAATCCTTAGAAAATTATCCCCCAGTGTCTCCATCTGCTGGCGGTATTGAATAAGCATTGCTGCACTGATGGGGTATGCATTAGACGAAAAAAAAGAAGAAAAAGAAGAATAATACGCCCAGAAAAGAGGCGAAAAGGAGAAAAACGTAAAAAAACGTGAAAAAAAAGTAAGAGGAAGAGAAGGGAAAAAAAGGTGGAAATGGGTTTAAAAGTGATTTCGGCGGAGAAATATATATATATATATATATATATATATATATATATATATATATATATATATATATATATATGCGCACACACACACATAGATATAAACGTATTCTCCGTTGAGATATTGCAGCCGCTGCTGTGTCCAGGCCCAGGAGCCTTAGCACTGTGCTGTGATGTCACTCAATACCACTGACATCACTAGGTGTAAACAACATCTCTCCTTTGCTGTGTATGTGACTATGGAGCTGTTTGGTGATGTCGTCTATTACGGCCTTCATAGAAGCAACAGGAGATTGTTGCATCCATCTTGAACCCTCAGAACTACAGTGCTATGATGTCACTCACTTCCACAGGCCTTGCAGAGTGTAAACAACAACAACCCAGCTTTGTTGTGTATGTAACCAAAGGGATTTGTGATGTCACCTAGAACCTTCACAGCAGCGACAGCTTTATGAGGAGCATCAGCACTGCTCTGCCTGAGCAGAACCATCACCGCCATAGGTTGTCAAATAACCCGGATTTAACCCACACAGGTAAGTCCAATGGGGTGCAGGCATGTCCTCTATGCTTACAGCTTCCCGTGGGTGTTGGTTTGATACCGTTTGGGGACAGCCAAGGAGGCATCTGCAGGCAACAAAGGTAGGTGTGTGCTTGTGTGTGTGTTTCCTATGCAGATCCTAAGCCCAGTGTCACATGCAAGTAGGAGGAGTAAGAAGGGTTCCTGGCAAATCCGGGTTATGGATTGCATTTAAAAAGGCCCCGTGGGAGTGCAATGGGCCCCTGTCTTGCTGCTTAGCAATAATGGTATGGGTTTAGGTTCTGCTGTGTGTACTGGTGGTTGACTGCCCCCCAGCCCAGAGTGTGCATGGAAAATTGTCTGGCAGCCTCCCTGACAGCAAGCAGTGATAGTGCCCATGAAGGGGACCTTGTTGGGCCCGCCCCTTTCACGGTTATCGCTTCTCGGCCTTTTGGCTCAGATCAAGTGTAAACTTGGTCTGGGTCAGGGGTGCGTGTTTCTCTGCTTGCAGAGGGTTTTTTTCAGGAGGCGATACTGTGGTCTCAGACCGACAGAGAAGATGGCAGCTGGATTCGTTAAGAACACTATTCGGGTGAAGGTGGAGGTTTCTGATGTGGAGAAGAATAAGATCACGTTTGTGGGGCGTCGTTTGGTGGAGGACATGGCCGGGATACCGATGAAGGACGTCTTTTGCTTACAGGAAAGTAAGCGGCAAGGTATATATGATGTGAGTTTCTACACTATTAATGGGTGCCTGTCCTTTTACCAGAGCCTGCGTGAGAATGTGGAAAATACCATTATGAAGAATGTGTCATTTGAGCCTTTGTTTGAGTTGGAGGAGAAACCCCTTTTAGTCCGTGTATACAACCCGTTTATGGATGTGAAGTTGGTGGAAAATTTTTTGAAGCAGTACTGTGAGACTGTCAGAGGAGGGATTGCACAGAAGAGCATATTGGGAGTGTTTAATGCGGAGTATAAGTTTTTGGTGAAGTTGAAGCAAGATGCCAGTGGAATTTACGGAGTGCAGCATCCCCCGGCGAGTTTTTCTATTGCGGGGCAGAGAGGTTATCTTACCTACCCTGGGCAGCCCATGTTCTGCAGAAAGTGCCATATGTTTGGGCATGTGAAGGAGAATTGTGCGGCTGTGAGAGTGTGCAGGAATTGCCAGAAAGAGGGACATGAGGCCAATGCGTGTCCTGAGCCAAAAAAATGCCATGTATGTGGAGAGGCTGGACATGTGATGAGAGAGTGCCCGGAAGAGAGAAAAAGGAGGGAGGAGGAGAAGATCGAAAGACAGAAAGAGGTAGAAAGGAAGCAGGAGGAGGGAAAGAGATACCTGGAAGAGAGAGATAAAATGGAGACAAGTGCTGTGATGGAGGGGACTCCAGTTTTGGAGGGGACTCCAGTTTTGGAGGGGTCTCCAATTTTGGAGGGAAATCCAATTTTGGAGGGAAAGCCCATTTTGGAGGGAAAACCCGTTTTGGCGGGAAAACCTGGACTTAAGCTTATGGAGAGCAAGACTGTGGCTGTGGTGCAGAAGGAGTTGGAGGAAGAGATGGAGAATGAGCCTGTGATTGAAGATTTTACTACCGATTCAGAGAGTGCTGTGTCTTCAGGAAGGCATAGAGGGAAGAAAGTGGCGGATGATTTGTGTCACAGGTATCCAAAAAAAGCGAGAAAGAAAGAATGGGCTGAGAGGAGTGAGGAGACTTCGTTTAGTTCGAGAAACCCTTTCGAACCATTATTTAGATCCGAGGTGGATCAGGAAGGTCATGGACAAGTACCGCTTGGTACCTTAACCCGTAGAACATCGCATTGATTGGTGTTTTCTTTTGTATATAGGTGATTGTTTTGTTGTGTTTTTTTCCTTTGTTTTTTTTCATATGGGGATAGTAGTATGTCTTTTAAAATAATTTCATCTAATGTTAGGGTGTTTAGGAGTAGGGTTAGGAGGGCTGCAATTTTGCAGGAGTTGGCAGGTATGGGGGCTGATGTTATTTGTGTACAAGAGTGTGGGTTGGTGGAAGAGGTAGGGAAGGGGGAGTGGGGATATGGGGATTCTGTGTGGTCTATGTCTTCTGTAAATAGGAATGATGGGGTTGGTGTGTTATTTAAGGATAAGAGGTTCAAGGTAGAGAGCCATACAGTGATTGAAGAGGGAAGGTGTTTGATGGTTAAGGTGGAGGTGGGTGGAGTTAAGGTTCGAATATTTAATGTGTATGCGTCTGTTAAGAAGAATGAGAGGGTGGAGTTGTTTGAGAAGTTAAAGTTGTTTTTGCCGGGGAGAGAGCCTATGGTATGTGTGGGGGATTTCAATTGTGAGATTGAAGGGAGTAAGATCGATGTATCTGGTAGGATGTTGAGGAATGTGGTGAATGATTTGAGGTTGCAAGATGTGGCTAAGTTGTGTAATGTTGATGTGTGTCCGACTTATTTTTCAGATAGGGGAAAGTGTGCTTCAAGATTGGATATGTGTTTTGTGTCAAAAGGAGTGGTGGGTAGGGAGTATATGCAAATGAAGGTATTGTATTCAGATCATGAGTGTGTAAGATGTGATTTGGGGTTTAATGTGGAATGTTTGAGTGGGCGGGGTTTATGGAAATTGAATGTTAGTTTGATGGAGGAGGGAGGGGTGTATGAGAGGTATGTGAAGAAGTATGAGGTTTGGAAGAGGAGGAAAGCTGATTTTGTGGATGTATTGCAGTGGTGGAGTTGGGTGAAGGAGAGAACGCATGTTTTCTTTAAAAGAGAGGGGTATAAGAGAGCTGCGGGAAAGAGAAGAAGGTATGAGTGGCTGCAGAAGAGATTGATCTTTTTGAAAAAATGGAGGAAGAGTGGTGGTTGTGTGGAGAGTGAGATTGAAGAGATTAAGAAGGAAGTAGAGAAGTGGATGTTGGAGAGAGGAAGAGAGATTGTGTATCAGGCTAAGTTGAATAAGTTGGAGAAGGGTGAGAGATGCTCAAGGTTTTTCTTTAAAAGGGTGTCTGGTAAAAGAGAGGAGTTGATAGAGGTGTATGATAAGGATGGTGTGATGGTTAAAGGAAAAAGAGTGTTGAGTGTGGTTGAGGATTTTTATAAGGATTTATATGCTGAGAAGGAGTGTGATATGGGTCTGCAGTCTGAGGTGATTGGGAAGATTGAGAGCAGAGTGCATGACAGGGAGGCAGATAGCCTGGTGAAAGGTGTGGGAGTGAAAGAATTGGAGTTGGTGATTAAAAGTATGGCTAGAAATAAGACACCAGGTGAGGATGGGTTGCCGGTGGAATTTTATGCTAGAATGTGGGAGACGGTTAAAGTGGATTTGGTGGAGATTTATGATTTTGTGTGCAAGAATGGTAGATTGGAGGAAAGTATGAAGAGTGGAGTGGTGGTATTGATCTTTAAAAAAGGGGATAGAAAGGATGTGAGGAATTGGAGACCGATTACGTTATTGAATGTTGATTATAAAATTCTTGCAAAGGTGTTGGCGAATAGAATGAGGGATGTGATTGATCAGGTGATTGGAGAAGAACAAGTATGTGGTGTGCCAAAAAGAAGGATAAGTGAGAATTTGGGTTTGTTGCGTGATGTATTATGGGATTGCTTGGGTAGAGATCAGTGTGTTGGAGTGTTGTCTTTGGATTTTGAGAAAGCTTTTGATAGGTTGTCACATGAGTTTTTATTTAAAGTGTTGGATAGAATGGGTTTTCCGGAAGGTTTTGTTAAAATGATTAGAGTATTGTATGATGGAGTGTATAGTAAAGTATTAATTAATGGCTGGGTTAGTAAGAAAGTGAATGTGTGTTCTGGAGTGAGACAGGGGTGTCCCCTGTCACCCTTGGTCTTTATATGTGCGATAGAGCCTTTGTTGGAGTTGTTGAGAAGGGATAAGTGTATGAGAGGTGTGAGGATTCCTGGGAGTGGTGGGAGAGACTTGAAAGTGTTGGCATATATGGATGATGTTTGTGTGATCTGTGAGTATGTTGGAGCTTTGCAGAGAGCAAAGTTGTTGGCTGGGTTTTTTTGCGGTGCTTCTGGTTTTAGAGTTAATTGGGATAAGAGTGAGTATAAGGTTTTTGGAAGGATGTATGAAGTAGAGGATGTAGGGGTGAAATGTGTAGACGGAGCGATTAAGGTGTTGGGAGTTAAATTTGATGAGAGGCTGGATGGAAGAGAAAGTTGGGAAGAGGTTGGTGTTAGAATAAAGAGGAAGTTGGATTTTTGGAGTATGAGAGAGTTGTCAATGATTGGTAAGATTGTGGTGATCAAGAGTGTGATATTGCCGATCCTGTTGTATGTGGCTTTGGTGTTTCCACCAGGTTATATGACACTGAGAAAGTTGAATAGGATTTTGTTTGTATTTTTCTGGGGGTCGAAAGTGGAGAAGGTGAGAAGAGAGAATGTGATGAAAGAGTGTAGGAATGGAGGAATGAATTTTCCTAATGTTGAAGTGTATCTGGGGATTAATCTATTGTTTGCTGTGAGGAGAAGTATGGGAGAGCAGTGGAAATTTGCATGTATGATGAGGTTTCTAGGAGGGGGTGTGTTATGCAGATTAGGGTGGATGGAGAGAGATCTGAGAAAGCCGTATGCTTTGGTGAGTCCTGGTTGGTATGGGTTTGTTGAGGTGTTCATGAGAAAGTTTGGTTTGATAGGTGTGAGACAGGATGTGTTAAAGGAGAAGAAGAGTATGGTGAAGTGTATTAGGGAGAAGGAAGTTCAGTGTAATATTAATATGGTGAGAGGACAGAATGTGAGTAAAGTGTGGAAGAGTTTGCAGACAGATGGTATGACTAATAGACAGAGAGAGATTGTATGGCAGAGTTTGCATGGTGCATTGCCAGTAAGAGAGGTACAGAAGAGTCGGGGGATTGGAAGGAGTGAGAGATGTCCGAGAGAGGGTTGTGGAGGGAATGAGAGTATTATGCATTTGTTTTGGAATTGTGATAGAGCGCAAGAAGTGTGGAAGGGAATTGGTCCGTTGGCCAAAGAATTGATGGGGGTAAGAAAGTGGTCTTTTGAAATGATTATGTTTGGTCTGGCGGTGGTAGGTGGGAGGAAGGAGAGAATGTTATATGTGTTGTTAGCGATAATTAAGGAGGTATTGTGGGATGTTAGGAATTTGTATATATTTAAGAAGAAGGATGTGTCGGTTGAAGAGTGTATGAGAATGATATTAGATAGATTGCATACTGTATATTTGTGGGATAAGAAGAGATTTGGAGAGGATGATGCGGAGGGGACTTGGAAGTTTTTAAAATGGAGACACGTGGTGAGGGTTTGAGGGTGGTGTGTTGTTATGCTATGTACTTTGTTTTTGGGTGTATTTTGTTATATGTTGATAAAGTAACCTAATGATGAGTTTGATGAATTGTGACTAAGTTCAGTAAATCTGAGAGGCAAACGTGAAGTAAACCTGAACGATTAAGTTTTAATTCAAACCTGAAGGTTTTAAAAAAAAAAAAAAAAAAATCTGTTCTTATCAGTTTAATATCTGATACGTCCCCTATCTGGGGACCATATATTAAATGGATTTTTGAGAACGGGGGCCGATTTCGAAGCTTGCTTCCGTCGCCCTATGCATTGACCCGATATGGCAGTATCTTCGGGTACAGTGCACCACCCCCTTACAGGGTTAAAAAGAAAGATTCCTACTTTCATTGCTACCTGCTTGCTGGCTAGCCAGCTAGCCAGCCCTGTGGGCCTTGCTGCAGCCAAAAAACAAAAGGTGGTGCTGCTGCTGCTTCTGCTGCTTCTGCTTCTGCTTGTGTCTGGCCCCTGTTGGAGCGTCCAGGCACAGGACTTCTGCTGCTGCTGACTAAATGGCCTCCTTAATTGGATCATTTGAGTAGCCAGCACACCTGTGCAGGTAGGGCATGACATGATAGGCAGCTGCCTTGATAGCGGGTGGGTGCTGAATGTTCCTAATTGACAAAATAAGATTAATGCTTATGAAGAAATATAAAATCTCATCCCTTCCCCAATATCGTGCCACACCCCTACCCCTTAATTCCCTGGTTGAACGTGATGGACATATGTCTTTTTTCGACCGTACTAACTATGTAACTATGTAACATAACATGGGGGGGGGGGGGGGGGTCTCCTGGCTGTTCACACAGGTGTGTCATTGCTGTACATTGACCATGCATTGCTTCTGTGGTATTGCAAAGGCAAAGACAAATGCTTCCAGCCATCCATTGCACTAATGGATTGGTCATCAGCTGGCTGTCTATGTCCCGCATCAATATAGACCAAAGTACAGAGGGTTAGGCTATGCTATTGTGCACCTACCTGATGCATCAGAAGGTGCGAGGCCCTTGCTAAATTCTGTGCACAGACTTTGAGATCTATGCTTTAGACTGTATCTAAACCTGCTCCAACATGGACTGACATTCTGGCCTACTTTCAGCCGATGCGACTTGTCTGTCGCTGAACAGTCGCTTTTTATGTATTCAGCACCTATGTATAATGTTGTAAAAATGCTCTAGAAGCTAAAGTCGCAGAAATGTCACACATATTTGGCCTGCAACTTTCTGTGCGACAAATTCAGACAGGAAAAATCAGTATAAATCCTTAGAAAATTATCCCCCAGTGTCTCCATCTGCTGGCGGTATTGAATAAGCATTGCTGCACTGATGGGGTATGCATTAGACGAAAAAAAAGAAGAAAAAGAAGAATAATACGCCCAGAAAAGAGGCGAAAAGGAGAAAAACGTAAAAAAACTTGAAAAAAAAGTAAGAGGAAGAGAAGGGAAAAAAAGGTGGAAATGGGTTTAAAAGTGATTTCGGCGGAGAAATATATATATATATATATATATATATATATATATATATATATATATGCGCACACACACACATAGATATAAACGTATTCTCCGTTGAGATATTGCAGCCGCTGCTGTGTCCAGGCCCAGGAGCCTTAGCACTGTGCTGTGATGTCACTCAATACCACTGACATCACTAGGTGTAAACAACATCTCTCCTTTGCTGTGTATGTGACTATGGAGCTGTTTGGTGATGTCGTCTATTACGGCCTTCATAGAAGCAACAGGAGATTGTTGCATCCATCTTGAACCCTCAGAACTACAGTGCTATGATGTCACTCACTTCCACAGGCCTTGCAGAGTGTAAACAACAACAACCCAGCTTTGTTGTGTATGTTACCAAAGGGATTTGTGATGTCACCTAGAACCTTCACAGCAGCGACAGCTTTATGAGGAGCATCAGCACTGCTCTGCCTGAGCAGAACCATCACCGCCATAGGTTGTCAAATAACCCGGATTTAACCCACACAGGTAAGTCCAATGGGGTGCAGGCATGTCCTCTATGCTTACAGCTTCCCGTGGGTGTTGGTTTGATACCGTTTGGGGACAGCCAAGGAGGCATCTGCAGGCAACAAAGGTAGGTGTGTGCTTGTGTGTGTGTTTCCTATGCAGATCCTAAGCCCAGTGTCACATGCAAGTAGGAGGAGTAAGAAGGGTTCCTGGCAAATCCGGGTTATGGATTGCATTTAAAAAGGCCCCGTGGGAGTGCAATGGGCCCCTGTCTTGCTGCTTAGCAATAATGGTATGGGTTTAGGTTCTGCTGTGTGTACTGGTGGTTGACTGCCCCCCAGCCCAGAGTGTGCATGGAAAATTGTCTGGCAGCCTCCCTGACAGCAAGCAGTGATAGTGCCCATGAAGGGGACCTTGTTGGGCCCGCCCCTTTCACGGTTATCGCTTCTCGGCCTTTTGGCTAAGATCAAGTGTAGTATCTGTTCTTATCAGTTTAATATCTGATACGTCCCCTATCTGGGGACCATATATTAAATGGATTTTTGAGAACGGGGGCCGATTTCGAAGCTTGCTTCCGTCGCCCTATGCATTGACCCGATATGGCAGTATCTTCGGGTACAGTGCACCACCCCCTTACAGGGTTAAAAAGAAAGATTCCTACTTTCATTGCTACCTGCTTGCTGGCTAGCCAGCTAGCCAGCCCTGTGGGCCTTGCTGCTGCTGCAGCCAAAAAACAAAAGGTGGTGCTGCTGCTGCTTCTGCTGCTTCTGCTTCTGCTTGTGTCTGGCCCCTGTTGGAGCGTCCAGGCACAGGACTTCTGCTGCTGCTGACTAAATGGCCTCCTTAATTGGATCATTTGAGTAGCCAGCACACCTGTGCAGGTAGGGCATGACATGATAGGCAGCTGCCTTGATAGCGGGTGGGTGCTGAATGTTCCTAATTGACAAAATAAGATTAATGCTTATGAAGAAATATAAAATCTCATCCCTTCCCCAATATCGTGCCACACCCCTACCCCTTAATTCCCTGGTTGAACGTGATGGACATATGTCTTTTTTCGACCGTACTAACTATGTAACTATGTAACATAACATGGGGGGGGGGGGGGGGGGGTCTCCTGGCTGTTCACACAGGTGTGTCATTGCTGTACATTGACCATGCATTGCTTCTGTGGTATTGCAAAGGCAAAGACAAATACTTCCAGCCATCCATTGCACTAATGGATTGGTCATCAGCTGGCTGTCTATGTCCCGCATCAATATAGACCAAAGTACAGAGGGTTAGGCTATGCTATTGTGCACCTACCTGATGCATCAGAAGGTGCGAGGCCCTTGCTAAATTCTGTGCACAGACTTTGAGATCTATGCTTTAGACTGTATCTAAACCTGCTCCAACATGGACTGACATTCTGGCCTACTTTCAGCCGATGCGACTTGTCTGTCGCTGAACAGTCGCTTTTTATGTATTCAGCACCTATGTATAATGTTGTAAAAATGCTCTAGAAGCTAAAGTCGCAGAAATG
Organism: Hyla sarda; assembly: GCF_029499605.1. NCBI lineage: Eukaryota > Metazoa > Chordata > Amphibia > Anura > Hylidae > Hyla > Hyla sarda. Next base: position 71,322 of record NW_026608376.1, read on the forward strand.
TCACACATATTTGGCCTGCAACTTTCTGTGCGACAAATTCAGACAGGAAAAATCAGTATAAATCCTTAGAAAATTATCCCCCAGTGTCTCCATCTGCTGGCGGTATTGAATAAGCATTGCTGCACTGATGGGGTATGCATTAGACGAAAAAAAAGAAGAAAAAGAAGAATAATACGCCCAGAAAAGAGGCGAAAAGGAGAAAAACGTAAAAAAACGTGAAAAAAAAGTAAGAGGAAGAGAAGGGAAAAAAAGGTGGAAATGGGTTTAAAAGTGATTTCGGCGGAGAAATATATATATATATATATATATATATATATATATATATATATATATATATATATATGCGCACACACACACATAGATATAAACGTATTCTCCGTTGAGATATTGCAGCCGCTGCTGTGTCCAGGCCCAGGAGCCTTAGCACTGTGCTGTGATGTCACTCAATACCACTGACATCACTAGGTGTAAACAACATCTCTCCTTTGCTGTGTATGTGACTATGGAGCTGTTTGGTGATGTCGTCTATTACGGCCTTCATAGAAGCAACAGGAGATTGTTGCATCCATCTTGAACCCTCAGAACTACAGTGCTATGATGTCACTCACTTCCACAGGCCTTGCAGAGTGTAAACAACAACAACCCAGCTTTGTTGTGTATGTAACCAAAGGGATTTGTGATGTCACCTAGAACCTTCACAGCAGCGACAGCTTTATGAGGAGCATCAGCACTGCTCTGCCTGAGCAGAACCATCACCGCCATAGGTTGTCAAATAACCCGGATTTAACCCACACAGGTAAGTCCAATGGGGTGCAGGCATGTCCTCTATGCTTACAGCTTCCCGTGGGTGTTGGTTTGATACCGTTTGGGGACAGCCAAGGAGGCATCTGCAGGCAACAAAGGTAGGTGTGTGCTTGTGTGTGTGTTTCCTATGCAGATCCTAAGCCCAGTGTCACATGCAAGTAGGAGGAGTAAGAAGGGTTCCTGGCAAATCCGGGTTATGGATTGCATTTAAAAAGGCCCCGTGGGAGTGCAATGGGCCCCTGTCTTGCTGCTTAGCAATAATGGTATGGGTTTAGGTTCTGCTGTGTGTACTGGTGGTTGACTGCCCCCCAGCCCAGAGTGTGCATGGAAAATTGTCTGGCAGCCTCCCTGACAGCAAGCAGTGATAGTGCCCATGAAGGGGACCTTGTTGGGCCCGCCCCTTTCACGATTATCGCTTCTCGGCCTTTTGGCTAAGATCAAGTGTAGTATCTGTTCTTATCAGTTTAATATCTGATACGTCCCCTATCTGGGGACCATATATTAAATGGATTTTTGAGAA